>NC_143152.1:14781416-14949430 GCF_041381405.1 Jatropha curcas | reverse complement strand
CCCAAAAATGGCCTATAAATAGGCCAGTTTCAGTTCAATTTTGGCACTCCTGTCTGTTTTGACGGACGAATCCTTCTCCCTCTCACGCTCCTTGCGTTTTCTTTACCGCTTTTTGCATTTTAATTTAATTTTTATTGCATTTTTATTGTGATATTTGACCACTAAAATTAAATAAAATTGAAAATTAATTAATATACCTAAACGAGGAGCTTAACCTGGAGTTAAAAAGTGGTCGACGATTAAATCAGGTACGTAAACGAAACTCTGCCTATTTGATTTTAGCACTTCATGCATACTTCTTTTCTACTCTTAATAATTCTATAATTGCATAAATGCATCCACGTCATTATTTTTGGTAAATAAACTGCCTTAATTAATTTGATTAAGCTTAAATGCCCGGTTAATCAATAATCGTGGTATTAAAGTTTAAATCCGACAATATTGGCTAAAAGAGCCTTGTTAATTAATAACTACGGTTCAATTGCCTTATTTCGAACAAATCCGGCTTAAGTCCAATTAATCAATAATTGTGGCTAAAAGCCTTAATCAATCACGTTTCGACAATAAATTGTGATTAAGCTCGAACGCCCGATTAATCGATAATCGTGGCATTAAAGCCTAAATCGCACATTTTGGCAAACTAATTGCCTAAAACAACACCTTTTGGCCAAAGGCCTAAAATCAACCATTTTCAGCAACAAATCGCTTAAAATCAATCTTTTGGCAAAATGCCTTAAAATCAACATTTTCGGCTTAAAACCGTAAAATCAACCATTTTGGCGACAATCGCCTAAATCGCACATTTTGGCAACAATTGCCTAAATCAAATCATTTTGGCTAAAAGTCATTAAAATCAACATTTTTGGCAACATGCCTAAAAATCAATCAATCTTTGGCGAAATGCCTAAACACTCATGCACAAAGCATACACACTTATGCACAAAGCATACACACACTTATGCACAAAGCATACACACACTCATGCACGAAGCATACACACAATCATGCATAAAGCATACACACAAAAATGTACAAAGCATACACACAATCATGCATAAAGCATACACACAAAAATGCATAAAGCATACACAAAATCATGCACAAAGCATACACACTTATGCACAAAGCATACACACGCACAAAGCATACACACTTATGCACAAAGCATACACACTTATGCACAAAGCATACACACCTATGCACAAAGCATACACACTCATGCATTAAGCATACACCTTCAAAGCCCTTGAAACAAGGCCTATCGAACTACGTTGACTTTGATCTTCCATTCAAACGGAAGTACGTAGGCACGTTCGGGATTTCACCCCGGGTGGCAAGTCAAAATCACTCAAACATTTCATTAAATCCATCATTTACCTTGCAAAGCATTCATTCATCGGTTAGTTTATCAGCATGACATAGTCTCGGGATCCATCTCGGGTTCGTAGATTGTGCCTTAATCATTGGGATAATTAATCTAGTAACTAGGTTAATTAAAAATGGAGTCATTCAGGGTTTTTTCCTAGTTTACCCTAAAATAATTAAACAAGGTGGCGACTCACACACTCACGTGCATTTCTTTCTTTTGTCATATGCATCACATGCCTATGACATTTGGGGAAGGGGTTCACAACTGGCAGTTACACCGCTGGGTGCTCAATTTTGACTGCTCTCACCTGCTTTGACAGTCTTCTTTATTTTACTACTTCCTCTTCCTTCTTCTTTTCTTTTGGCTCTTCTCCGCCCTTTTCTGTTGTCTTCTTCCTCATGCTATCAGCAGCAATTTCTTTTCCCTTAGCCTGCACATTGCTGTCAGGATTATATACTCGCCCGCTTCGGGTTAAGCTCTGGACGCCTACTTCATTCACGTCCTCTTCGCTGCTATAATACCATTGCTCTTCTTGATCGGCTAAGCTTTTCTGGATTGCAAGCTGGATCTGCTCGTCTTCATCCTCTGGTACCTCGCCCACCTTTACAGTAATGCTCTTCTCAATCTCTATTTTCACGGGCATCTTCCCTTCTTCTTCATCGCTGCTACAGTTGTCCCATATGTTTAGCATGGCACAGACTCGTTCTTCCCACTCAGCCTCTACTAACACAAGCTCTTCCGGCAATCCACTTCCGATTGCATTGACTGATCCACCCGACTGAGACTTGTGGGGTGGATAATTGTACTGATACTGGGGCAGTGGATTGTTCTTGGTACTTGGCTTGTTCTTCTCAGAAGGCTTGGTAATTTTTCCGCTGTCAATTAGATCTTGAATGTCATGCCTCAACTTGAAACATTCATCAGTGGAGTGCCCCTTACATTGGTGGTAGTCACAATTCCGATCCATATACCTACCCCGAATAGGTTTGGTCGGATTAGGTGGCAGCTTTGAAAGTACTCCATTCTTGATACATGACCTCATTACTATGCTCAAAGGTCTTCCGAGGTCAGTGAATTCTCTTCTCGCTCTTTCATTGACGGCCCCCACTGTGTTACCACTTCCTGACTGATTCTGGTTGCTGTTTCCGGCATTTCTGTCATTGTAGGAGGTCCGATAGTTGCCAAACCCTCTGTTCTTCTTCTTTTCCTCCTTATACAGCTCCTTTATGTTGAAACCAACCCTTTGAACTAGAGCGAAATCAGTGAGAGGTTGGGTCAACATTCTCTCTTTAAAGAAGGGTAACAAGCTTCTACTGAAAATTCTGATTAGCTCTTGGTCCTTCGGCCTTGTCTGGACCATGTATAGCTTTGTTCTCCACCTCCTGTAATAGTTAGAAAAGCTTTCATCTTTCTCTTGTCTCAGACTCTCCAAATCACACAAGCCAAATTCGTCACTATCATCAGTCTTAAAGTGCTTAAGAAAAGCGGTCTGCAGCTTGACCCAATTCTTCTATATCTCCATATCTAGACCACTGTACCACCTCCGATAATTCTTATGTAGTGTTTATGGGAATGCTCGTAAAACATCCTCCTCATTGTATCGGTTCATTTGAGAAACCCGAAGGAATTCAGACAGATGGGACCGGGGGTCGTTATCTCCCTCAAACATAGTATGCTTGAATGTTTTGAACGAAGTGGAGCTGGTTGGGTGCAAGACATATTCAGTTACATGAAAGTTGGTGATCGGGTCCTTTTCCTTCACTACAGACATTTTCTCAACTTTGTCTTTCAGTTCAGCAAGCTGCTTGATTACATCATTCTCGACTGGGACAGTGTTACCCACAGAGGCCTGATTATCTGAAACAGGTTCTGGCATTTGTCTCTCCTCAACCACAGGTTGACTGCTTGATGCAGGAGGAGTTTGATTTTGCGCCTTATCTTGGGCGAGAGCAGCAGCTATTATCTGAGCAATGGTTCTTATCTGGGCTTGAGAGAACCCGGTCTCATTTTCCATATCATCAGCCATTTCTGCTGGGTCTGAATTAGAATCTGAACCCGACAAATTTGAATAATCCACAGAACTGACTGGAGTAAACTCGGGGATTGGGGATGTTCTGACTAAGCGCTGACCAGGGCGTCGGTTCCAAGCTCTCGAAGCAGTTTCCTGGGAAGGATCAATTCTGATAAAAAATGTCTGAGTTAAAGTAGGTCCTGCATTTATGCATGAGAAAATGAAAGCACATAGGATGAGAAATGCATTTCTAATGTGCTAAAGACCGGTATGGAAATAAGATCTCGATTTCAACGACTGGACCCAAAATTCAGTGTGAATAATATGGCAATAACTTATTTTGTATTTGAACATTTCGGGCATTATCTGTCGTCGACCGTTCCTTTTGGATTTACGATTGACTATTTTCTCTCGAATCCCTAACTTTTGCCTCGGAATGAAAGAATTTCCAAGCGGGATATTTGTTATTTTTATTTCATTGTGTATTTTTTGTATCCTTACTTTTTGCCTTGGAACTTATGGCCCCAAGCAGGATTTCATTTTGTTTTTATTACAAATTTTGTAATCTCTCACTTATTTTCAGATAATGCGAGAAATGTAAAAATACAAAGGAATCGCAACCCCCTTATATCTCCCTTTTCTTTTGGGTATAAATTCGCTAGAAGTGATTGCATTATATTACTCAAAACGAATTTGAGGTCCAGTCTCAAGACTAAGGTCAAATGTCCATACCGAAAATTAGCTCTTATTGATGCATGGCTGAAAAAGAAAATGTTACATGGTGCATGAATTTCACAACATATGTACAATTTATAACTGTGAACCCTCCGCCGAAGGCAAAATTATGCTAGAACGAGGTATGCTCACGTGTGTGTTTTATGAAGTCGCCGCCTAGTTTATTTTTATAAGGGAAAACTAAGAAAGAACCCTAATTGACTCCAATTTTAATTAACCTAAGTCTAGATTAATTATCCCAAAGTTTAAGGCACAATCTACGAACCCGAGGTGGATCCCGAGACTATGTCATGCTGATTAACTAATCTAAGTGTAAATGCCTTGCAAGGTAAATTGATGCAATTGGACTAGTAAAGTGTTTTGGTGATTTCGACTTGTCGCTCGGGGTTAAATCGCGAATGTGCCTACGTACTCTCATTTGAATGAGAGATCAAAGCCGACGTAGTTCGATAAAGCCTATTCAAAGGCATTTTGAAGGGGTATGCTTCATGCATGAGTGTGTGCATGCTTCGTGCATTTATTTTAGGCATTTTTGCCAAAGATTGATTGATTTTTTTGTTTTAGGCATTTGTTGCCAAAAGGTGTTTGATTGGGCAATTTATTGCCAAAAATTGATGTTTGGGCTATTTGTCGCCAAAATGGTTGATTAAGGCATTCGTGCCAAAAGATGATATGTAATTTAGGCAATTTATTGCCAAAGATTGGTTAGGCGATTTGTCGCCAAAATGATTAAGGGCATTTGTGCCAAAGGGGTTTTGTTGGGCGATTTGTCACCAAAATGATTAAGGCATTCGTGCCAAAAGATGATATGTAATTTAGGCAATTTATTGCCAAAGAAAATGTGATATTTGGGCGATTTGTCGCCAAAAAGTGGTTATTTGAATTGTAGGCAATTTGTTGCCAAAAGCGATTGATTAAACCGTAGGCAATTTGTTGCCAAAACGTGATTGATTAAACTGTAGGCAATTTGTTGCCAAAAACGTGATTGATTAAACTGTAGGCAATTTGTTGCCAAAAACGTGATTGATTAAGGCTTTTAGCCACAATTATTGATTAATTGGACTTTTAGCCGAACTGTTCGAAATAAAGGCGATTACACCGTAGTTATTAATTAACTAGGCACTTTAGCCAATATGTTCGGAGTTTTAGCATTAATACCACGATTATTGATTAACCAGACATTTTAGCCTAAACTTATTTACTTAAGGCAATTTGCTGCCAAGATGACGATGGTGTGAATACAGTTATTTAATTAGAGTTTAGAGTAGAAGAGAAATATGCACAAAATGCTGAAATTAAATGGGCAGAGTTTCGTTATTACCTGAGTTAATTGGCGGCCGCTTCTTAGCTTCAGTTTGAAAATTCCAGATTAAGCTCCTTCTTTGGGGAATGTTAATTAAAATTAATTCAATTAAGTGACCAAATATCACAACAGCAGAGTAATAAGAGCCTACACTAAATGCAGAAAAGCAGTAGAAGAGCCGCAAGGAGCGTAGGAGAGAAGAGAGCGTCCGTCAACACAAACCGGGGTCCCTAAAATTGTCGATTCGGGGCTGTATTTATAGGGAAAAACCAAGCTCGAGGGCGGGTGCCGCCGCCGTGGACGGCGGCTGCTGTCACCCTATCTGTCTACTCGCTAGTTTTTCATTCTAAAGGCTTTTTCGGGAGTTCCGTACCTCCAAAAAATATTCCGGGACCAATGGCCTCCGGTCCGGCCGGACTGTTTGCAGTCTGGGAAAACAGGCTTTTTGAGCCTCAAAATTTGAGTATTCACAGTTGCCCCCCACTGGCAACCATAAAAATGATTTATGGGAGTCGGTGGTTGTCTGAAAAACAAATTTTGAAGGCGAAAATTGGACACGTCCAGAAGACCCGCATTTTGACTATTTTCCTTATAAATAGCTGAAGTTTCACTTTTACATTCATTTTTAACTTTCAAACTCAAAGATTTCTCTCAAATCCTCTCAACTTGCTCATCATTTTTCTCAATGACCCTTCGGGTCACAGCAGCGATGAGGATTTTCTGGAGTCTTTGGAAATTTCCCTAGACATCGATCTTACAGCGGACGCAGACACCCACGCTTCCGTAACTGGTATCTACGCCCAGGTAAGTTTACTTTTTCTCCTTTATTATTATTATTTCATTATTATTTTTTTTCTGCATTTTACTGTTTTATTGGCATGCATGCTAGGGTAGAACTAAGATATTATCCTTAGTAAGGAACCAAGTAATAACTCTTAGATTGCTTTACCTTTTAGGACCCCCATATTAGATTGGATGTGGGTGAGACCTCCGTGGCCGAAATTCCGATCGAGATATTCGACCACAACAATCCAGTTGGAGCGATTATTAGCCCGTCCCATCTGGACTACCTGAGGCATTTTGACGTGGGTCGGAGCAGCCACAAAGAATTACTGGGTGCTTTGGCCGAGAGATGGTGGGACACCACCAATACCTTCCACTTTTCTTGGGGCGAGTTGACAATGACCCCCACAGACTTCTCTGTGATCTCTGGGATCTCCTTTGGCACTCGGGCGATCGAGTTATATAATGACTGGAGGACAGAGATCTCTCCGAACCGGATGGTGGAGCTGATCGGGATAGACCTGCCTCGGATTGTCGGGCCAAGTTCTTCCACACCAGTTTTGAGTGTTTCCAGACGTTGGCTGTCCCTCCAAGCCCCTGATATATATGCTAGATTCAGACAGGGAGACCTGACGGCTACCCAGGTGGCCAGATTCACATTGCTGCTACTTTTTGCTTCGACCTTCTGGTCCAACAGGAAGGAAAAATTCAATCCTTCCATTTTGAAAAGCTTGGAAGATCTGGCCCACCTTCAGGAGTATGACTGGGCCGGGGCTATTTTGAGCCGCATGTATGACGACATGTGCAATCTGAGCCGGCACCACTGTAAAGTCAGTGGGACTTACTACTTTTGGGAGGTAACGTAAAGAACATTCCCCTTTTGTGTCTTTCTGTTTGTTATTCTTGATTTTTCCTCATTGGTTCTTGTTTCTTTTTTTTTTTTTTTTTTTTTTTGCAGACTTGGGCATTCGAGTACTTCCCATATACTCGCCCGGAGCTCATTCGTGCTAATCTTGGGCTGGGACTGGTGCCTTCGGCTTGGAGGTGGTACCGATCAAACCTTCATACCATTCGGTGCAAAAAATCGCTGAGGGATCTAAGGACCTTTTTTGATACTTGCACTCTGGAGCAGGTAAGTGCTTAGCAATTCTTAAATATGTTAAATAAAAAGGATTTATTAACACATTTGCATCTTTCATAGGTTGAGGTGGGGGCGATGACTGCCCGTCTACAAAGTTGGATTTAGGCCGATCCCCACTTCCAGCAATCGGATGCCTTGTCTCGGCGGAGAGTTGTCCTGTCGCACCCCGTCTTGAGACGATATTACTTGGGCGAGAGGGTAGACCTTCAGATAAGAGGCTGCCGTTCTGTCCCTTATCCACCTCCCGAGGACATGCGAGCGGGCAAGCAGATGACGCTCACCGATGCTCATACTGAGATTGTTCCACATGTGGAGTTCATCCTGGGGGGAGATTATGACGAGTTCTGTAGAGTCTTTTTGATGCAGCCCATTGGATCTCGGCTTGATAGTATTCAGAGATCGGCACCTTCCCAGCCCCTTAACACCAATTCTTCTCGGGCGTCGGGTCCCTCGACTAGGACTCCAAGGAGGAGGCCTCCGACCGATCCTTCTTCTTCCACTCCGGTTGAGGGTCCATCTCGGGCTGGGCCTAGCCATTCGACAGGTCCTTCTAGGGCTCCCCGTGCCGTCACAGATGCTACTGGGCCTCTTCACCCAGATCTGGCCAACCTACATCTTCCGTACAACATCTCCTATCATACTCCGGACGGTACCTTAGCTTTTCGGGAGGTTTCCCTGGCTAATGTGAATCATTGGAATCTCCCTTCCGACTCCATCAATGAGGTAGTGGCTGATAAATCTTTCACAAAAAGGATTCGTAAAAGATTTAATATTGACTTGTGTTTCCTGCATGATTTCCAGGTTCCTGACGGCTTGGTCAGTCAGATGATGGAGTTGATTCTCGGGATGGAGCAGGAGCTTTCTTCGGCCTGGACTCTGAGGGCCTTTGATGATCAGAGGAGGAGGAGACCCCGTCGCTGATGCTGTCGTTGCCAGATTTTTTCTTGTTGTTGTTTGTATCTTTTTTCCTTGCCTGTATTTTTGTACTGTACTTTGACTGTACCTGCACTTGGTTAATACTGAAAATTTTATATGTATGCATGATTATCCACTTTGATTTGTAAAAAAAACGGGATTTTTTCCAATTTCAATTTTCAATTTCTGATCTTTTTTTTTTTCAAAAAATGAATCCCTTTTATAACAAAAGCATGCACAATTGGACTAAGAGTCTCTCCAAGGTAGAAAAGATCAATTTGGGGAGGTACGATCTACTCCTATTGCTACCCTTAGGGGAATAGTTATAGACTGGGATTTTTTTTTTACAGGCCTGCATCAGATTTTGGGACCCGGAGGCCCACATTTTTCGATTCGGTGCCATGATGGAGGAAATGTGCTGCATTGGCGGTATTATGCTAGCCGAGACTATCCGAAGTCTTGACAGAGCCGCCTTAGGTTTTGACAATTGGACTGTCTCTCCGATCATTCTCTAGGTATTTTCCCTTCTCCTTTTCCTTATTGTCTCTTCTTTCTTTTAGTTCATTCCTTCTTAATAGAAAGGACCTATACTCAGGTTTGGTTAAAGGACCACCTCCAAGTGGTTGCTGCTTCTACTTTCTTGCCTTATAACCCCTCTCAGTATCGTATGCGGAGGATCCTGATCACTCATCCGTCTACTGATGCATGGACCTCATGGCTGATTGAGTTGGGTCCAAATGAGGTACTGTGGTACATTTCCTGGTATGACATCACCCGCTTTATCCAGGTTAGCTTCCGCCATACCCGAGTTTACTTGCTAGGCCTTACACATTGCACGTGGTACTGCGCTTCGCATGTTTTGAGGCAGATGGGGATAGACCAAACTGTTCCGATTGTGGATGGCACTTCCGTGGATTCAGTTATTACTCCGGGTGTTACCCGAGCCATCCTTAAGGCCTGGGTTAGAGATCACCACATGGTTAGGCCCCTACCTAATCCTGCCGGCGTTCATACTTCTCCAGAGTACCGAACCTGGTTCATTGCTGCTGTTTGGCCGATTGAGAGGCCAAGGAGGGACGCACTGCTGAGTGCTCTTGAGGGTTGGGCTCAAATTGGCACCGATGATGCGGACGGGACCGATGAGGAGATTGTGATGGCTCCTCGGACAGGCGAGGTTGGAGAGGGTTTAGCACCTAAAGATGACATTGAGGATGTTGCCCCACGTAGGCGACGGGACACTTAGATTTTTTTTTTGGACTCTGGAATTTTGGCTTTGGATTTTTTTTCTTTGGATGTATGTTTTTTTTTTGGACTTAGACTTTTATTTTGTTTTATTTTGTTTTTTGAACTTTATGGACTCTTTTGCTTGACGGAATGACATTACAGTTTTGGCCTTTGGGCTTTCCAAGTATTTCCCAATTTATTTATTCAAGCTCTAACTTTTGCCTAAGCCGCCCTTTCGGGTTTTCAGCTTAGCGGGCCCCGACTTTTGCCTAAGCCGCCCTTTTCGGGTTTTCAACTTAGCGGGTTCTTCTCTTTTTTTTTTTTTTTTGCACTTTTTCTCTTCTCTTTCCTCTTTTCATTTTTATTTTTTTTTTTGGCAAAGAAGAATGAATTATGAAATGGTTTTTCCATTAATGTTTAGACCGCGCTCGAAGAGGGTTGCCTACATATCTCCGATACATAATTTCTTTTTTCCGAGGAGAATCAGGTCTAATGTAGCTCTTTTTTACATCATGCAATGATTATAATTACATATAATATCTTTTTAACTGATCTAAATTACATGGATTCGTGAACTCCAAACCATCTAAATCAGTCAAAATGACGGCTCCGTCGGATAGTATTCTCTTTAGAATGTAGGGCCCAGCCCAATGAGGGCGGAACTTCCCACGTGGGTCTATGACTGGTTGTCTAATTTCCTTCAAGACCAAACAACCTTCTTCCAATTTTCGGTCTTTGACTTTCTTATTAAAATGCCGAGCCATTCTCCTCTAGTAAACCTGCGTTCGGTGGATCGCTTGTAATCTTTTCTCATCAATACCCAGGAGTTGGAGGTGGTAATTCTGGACCCAATCTGCTTCGCTGATTTGGCTTTCCTGGATGATTCTTGCCGACTGAACTTCCAGTTCAACAGGCAGCACTGCCTCCATACCATATACCAAGGAATACGGAGTTGCTCCGGTGGGCGTTCTGATTGAAGTCCTATATCCCCATAGGGCATTCGGTAACTGTTCATGCCAAGCTTTGTGCTTTTTAACTGTCTTCTGCAAAATGACTTTTATAGCCTTATTTGCAGCCTCTACAGCCCCATTTGTTTGTGGACGATAGGGTGAGGACTTATGATGTTGGATTCTCTTTTCTTTCAACAAATCCGAAAATTCACTCTGAAAGTGGGACCCATTATCAGTGATGATCTCGAATGGCATTCTGTACCGACAAAGGATATTAGTACAAACGAACTGTGCCGCCTTCTTGGCATTCAAAACCGAATAAGAGGCTGTCTCGATCCACTTAGTGAAATAATCTACAGCAATTGATGCCCATTGGAAGCCTTTGGGTGGATCTTCCCGATCACATCTATGCCCCAAGTTGCGAAGGGCCAGGGTGAAGCAATGGGATTCAAATTGACCGGAGGCTGTTTTTGCAGCTTAGCAAAAATTTGACACTCATGGCACTTCTGCACGTGCCTCACGCAATCTGCATTCATAGTTGACCAGTAATAACCCAGGTTCATGATTTTTCGAGCCAGAGCTATCCCGTGCATGTGTGGACCGGACTCCCCGTTGTGTAAGGAATCCATAATGGTTTGAGCTTCCCCTTCATCTACGCATCTTAGATGCAAACCGTTCCAACTTCTTTTATATAGAACTCCCCCAGTAAGGAAATATCCGGATGCTAACCGTCTCGATGTCCGTTGATCAGTCTTCGAGGATCCATCCGGATAAGCCTCGTTCTGAAGATAATTCTGTACATCCCAAAACCAGGGCTTGTCATCGACCAAATTCATGATGTGGGCCGGCTGTTTCTGTAGCCGAACTGTGAAAGGTCGAATGATTTGATTCCCCTCTACATTGACCATGGAAACTAAAGTAGCAAGGGCATCAACAAACTATTTTTTCGCTCGGGGCAAGTAATGGAAAGACAGATCCTCGAATTGTTGAGCCAATTCATTTAAGCGTTGTAGGTACGGAACCAAGTGCTCTTCCTTAATTTTCCACTTCCTTAGAGCTTGGGAGACTATTAAATTGGAATCCCCGAAAACCCTAAGGACTTTTATCTCTTTTTCCAGGGCCGCTTCTAACCCCTTAATGCAAGCTTCATACTCGGCTTCATTGTTGGTGCAGTCGAAATCTAACTTGACTGCGATTGGGACGTATTCTCCACAAGGAGTTTTGAACACGACTCCAATTCCATTTCCGTGATAATTCGAAGCTCCATCAAAATACATCTCCCAAACGTCATTTTCCACGTTCAAGAGATCTACGTCGGGAAACTCCACTTCTTTCATTTCGTCTTCCACGGGCAGTTCCGCTAATTGGTCAGCCAAGGCTCCTCCTTTTACTGCCTTCCGTTGTACAAATTTCAAGTCATAGGCTGCAAGCACTGACACCCACTTAGCCATTTTACTGTCAAGAACCGGCCTCTCCATAAGGAATTTCAAGGGGTTCGATTCAGAGATAACATATGTGGTATAGGATGAAAGGTAGTGCTGCAGCTTTGTACAAGCCCAAACTAGAGCCAGACATAACTTCTCTATCTTATTATACTTCAGCTCATAGTCTAGCATCCTTTTGCTAAGGTAGTACACGACATTCTCTACCCTGGTGTCTTTTGCTTGTTGAGCTAGCATTGCACCCATCGCTTCTTCGGTCACTGATAGGTACAATAGCAAAGGTTTTCCTGGCCTTGGTGGTTGCAAGACTGGCGGAGATAGTAAATACTGTTTGACCTAATCAAAGGCTTTCTGACAATCTTCGTTCGATTTGACGGATACCCCTTTCCTGAGCAATTTGAAGATCGGACCACAAGTATCGGCCAATTGATTAATGAACCGGCTGATGTACTGTAGCCTTCCCAGGAAACCCCGAACTTCCTTTTCCGTCTTCGGTGCTGGCATTTCCAAAATGGCTTTGGCTTTTGAAGGGTCAATCTCTATGCCTTTTCGGCTGACCATATGCCCCAGAAATACTCCGGATGTAGCTCCAAACAGACATTTTGCCGGGTTGAGCTTTAAATTGTACTTTCGAAGCCTAAGGAAGAACTTCTCAAGTGCTGTGGTATGTTCTTCAACTGTTTTCGATTTAACAACCATGTCGTCCACATACACCTCAACTTCTTTATGAATCATGTCGTGGAAGATAGTTGTTGCCATTCTTTGATAAGTTGCCCCGGCATTTTTGAGCCCAAAAGGCATGACCCTATAGCAGTAGGTTCCCCACTCTGTGATGAATGCCGTCTTCTCTTTGTCTGGCAAATGCATCATTATCTGATTGTACCCGACAGCGAGATCAGTCAAGGAGACCATCTCGTGTCCAGCCATTCGGTCAACCAACAAGTCAATATGAGGCAAAGGAAAATCGTCCTTCGGACATGCTTTATTCAGATCCCGGTAGTCGACACACATTCGCACCTTTCCATCCTTTTTAGGAACTGGCACTATGTTTGCTAACCATGTTGGGTAGGCAATGGGCTCTACGAACTTATTTTCCAATTGCTTAGCTACTTCCTCCTTGATTTTCAAGGACCATTCTGTTTTCAGCCTCCTTAGCTTCTGTTTTATCGGCTTAGCCTCGGGGTACACTGGAATCTTGTGTACTGCTATTGCTGGGTCAATACCCGTGATGTCACTAGCCTTCCACATGAAGCAATCGGCAAACTTCTTCAAGCATTCAATGATCTGTTCCTTGTTCACACAGTCAGATGCAATATATGTATGTTCATTTTCTTCTTTGCCAATGATTATTTTCTCTTTTTCATTTTTTATTTCATTTATTTCTTTTTCATTATTTTCCCTAGGATATGCTTGGAAAGATTGACACGCAGGGTAACCAATGATCTGTAAGCTTTTATTGATAAGGACGGAATTGTCCTCAAAAATTACATCAAATTTAAAATCCAGATTTTCCAAATCCGATACAGAAGACTCGGAACTGGACTCTGACTCGATTTCAGACTCAGGGTCAGACTCAGACTCAGTACAGGACTTGGCATCAGGTCTAGACTCTTGGTTTGGCTCGAGAAGGGTTTTGTCAGCAGCGCGCTCCTCCTCGGTATACCAGTTGGTGAGAGGCCCTTTATTCGGCTTGATCAGGCTCAGCAAATCTTGGTTCCCATCATTACTAGTAATAACTGCAACCTCGTCAAAGAGACTGGGCTGTATGAGATCTTCTATCTCCAGCTCGGTTATTGCCTCTGGCTTGTTGTCCCAGACATCAGCAAATATTTCCAGCCCGGGCAGTATTTTCTTAGCTATCGGGAAGTAGAATGGTTCCTAGAAGCCACAATAAGGAATTGTTTCTCCCGGTTTGCAGAAATGACCATTCAAAGTCAAAAGGTAAGGCCGCATCTGTATACTCTTCTTCTTTCTTCTCTTGGTCCTTCCAGCAAGGTCTTCATCAGTGGGCTCATAACCTAGCCCAAAGGTCCCTTTGTTCACCGGACACTCCCAAGCTTGCAATGTGGGGTATGTTTTTCCGGACCTTGCCATAACCATTCCCGGCAGGTAGGACATTTTCAGCATTAAAGGGACCATGCAGTTTACTTGCATTGTCCCGAAATCAAAAGGAATTCGAGAGTTTGCAGTTTTTCCCTCTATGCACTGTACTGTGTCATATTGAAATCCTGAGAGGGGCAGGTTGGCATTCTCAAGGTTGACCTCAAAGAGAGGCTGGCCCTTTGTCTTCTTCAGTTGGCTATAGTCATCCCCCTGAATAGTTATAACTTTGCCCTCGTAAGGAAACTTGACCTTTTGATGCAGAGAAGAGGGCACTGCCTTAGTATGATGTATCCAAGGCCGTCCCAGGAGTAGGTTGAAACTAGTAGGCACATTAATTACTTGGAACGGGACCTCCATCATAGCTGCCCAATTGCTAATTTCAATGTAGCAACCCCTAACACTTCCCTCCGGGTGCTGTCATAAGCTTTGACTATCTGGTCTGATGGACTGAAATCTGCTTCCTCCAACCCCAGACAGCTAGCTACCCTTAGTGGGCAGACATTCAATGCTAACCCATTGTCAATGAGAACCATGGGCATAGTCTTTTCTCTAGTCTGAACAGTAACGTAGAGTGCATCATTGTGACTGCTTCCTTCCTTGGGCAAGTCATCGTCAGAAAACCCAATGCTTTGCATTTTGGCTGCTTGTGTAAGGGTGGATAACAGCACTTCAGGGCTAACCTCCACCGATGTTTGTAGCTGACTCAAGGCCTTGCAAAGAGCTTGGCGATGAGGGAAAGATGATGCCAGAAGTTCCCAAATTGATACCCTAGCCTGGGTCTTTTTTAACTGCAAGAGTACCGGGTCTTCCTTTGGCTCACCTGCCCTTTGGTAGGGCTTATTTTGGACGTCGTCCAGAATTATTGGTTCATACTGTCTCCCACTCCTGGTCATTACATCGATCTCTTCAGATAAGTCATTCAGGTCCAGGACACAGATGTCATTCATTTCTAGGAATAGTTCGAAAGAATCGATCAATTCCTAGTCAGCAACGATAGCATTTATCCCGTGATTTGGTAAACAATTAGTGCTAATATTTGGCTTACTCTTTGGAATGATTGAACCGTTATCCACCAGGTCTTGGATGCGGTTCTTAAGCGTCCAGCATGCTTCAGTCTTGTGCCCATTACCCTGATGGTACTCACAGTATTCATCAGCCCTATAGTTCCTCGGCAATGGGTTAGGTGGTGGCCTTGCTTCCAAAGGCTTAATGTAATTTGCCTTGACAGCCTCTCAGAATACAAAAAGGATTGGCATCCCGAGATCAGTGTAAGTCCTCCTTGACTCGCTGCCATTTCTCATATTCCCCACACGTAAAGGATTCGTGGAGGTGATACTTGCCACTTCGTGAATTTTGCTAGCTTGGCTAGGTTTCTTATACTTTGAGGTACCCGAGTCTTCTTTCAGTTGACCCATTTGGATTAAATCCTCTACCTTGGTCGCAGTAGCAATGAGCGACTGAAACGTTGGTAGGTACTGAGTTTGCAGTTGTTGTTGGTAGACAGGCAGCAGATTTTTGATGATTATGTCTACCTGTTCTTGTTCTGAAGGCCGATTGATCATTTGGGCGGCCTTGGCCCTCCACCTCGTAATGAACAAGGAAAAGGGTTCGTTGCTCTTTTGTTTGGTGGTTTCCAGTTCTCTCCGAGTAACATCCACCTCTATATTATAGTGGTACTGCGTGTTAAACGCATTGCAAATGTCTTCCCAGGTCTTCATTTTAGTCTGATCCAGGCTGACAAACCATCTCAAGGCTGCACCTGTCAGAGATTGTTGAAACAACTGAGCAAGGAGTTCGCTGTTCAAGCCAAACGGGTTGAGGGCACCCACATACATTTTCAGGTGCGTTTTGGGACAAGTGGTTCCATCAAACTTGTCCATGTTAGGCATCTTGAACTTTGTCGGCAATCTTGCTTCAAGGAACAAGAACAAGGAGTCCATGTCCACCACTTCCTTGTGTGTTTTAAGGGCAGTGATTGACCTTTCCAAGAGTTCCAGTTTTTCTTTCATTTTCTGAGCTTCCAGCTCAGCAGCAGTTCTGGAGGGCATGTCATCCAGGTTAAACGCACGGTTTAAGGACGTCGGTCCAGCAGCAGGTCCCTGATTGGAGATAGCAGGATCCCTTCCCACAGCGGAAGCCCCATTTCCATTACCACTACCTAGTTCCGCTATTAGGGCAGTTCTCTAGGCAGCTAATGCCTCATTCATTCTAGCCTCCATTATGGCTTCCAGTTGTTCCATGAGATTTTTTATGTCAGCAAGTGATGCCATTGGTGCAGTTGAAGTTGGTGAAGTTGGTGAAGCTGGTGAGGTTGGTGATAGCACTGTAGGTGTGACTGGAACTTGGATAGGCACTCGAACAGTGGGTACCTGATAGGATAAGGGTAGCTGGATTAAGGTACAGTGGGTAGTATTCTGTATCAGGGGAGCTGAATGTGAGGTAGATCGACTCCTTTGTCTAATTGTGCATGACTAAAAAGAATATTTTGTGTTCTTTTTAATGTTTTTAATGTTTATGAAATGATATGTCATGAATGCGCACAATATCATGTCATAATTCGTTTTAATGATATGATTCACATCATTGGATGCATACAGCCCTAAAGGATAGGTTCTATAGGCTATGACACAAATAGAAAATTGGCTTATTAAGGGACCCTTGAACCTTGAGTAAGGATATACCTAACCACATGTGAAACAAAGAGTTTCGCGTGGGTCCAACAGTATGCATACTCATGGGCCACCCCCAAAAGGATTAGGGATGGTTTGAGGTAACAGGGAGGACGCTTTGGCTGTCCGTCGACATAATCAAGGAGACCTGCCGATCAGTGCTACTTGCTATCCAGACTCAGAAATTTGAACAGAAGAGAAGAAATTCATTTGAAATTCGTTTTTTATGCAATGGAGAAAAAGATTCTCAATCGTGCAAATAAATCAACAAATTTAAATGTTTTAATTAAATTTTACAATTAAGTCCAGATTTCCTTATCATGTATTCTTAAAGAAAGAACACTTGATTCGTGTTAGGGTACCCTACAAAACAAAGCACAACAAAATAATACCCTAAAGAAGGGCCGGTTAGTTGATGCAGTAATTGTAGTCCACATTATGCAAAATGATTACATAACTAGTCCCCAGCGGAGTCGCCAAATTGTGAACCCTCCCCCGAAGGCAAAATTATGCTAGAACGAGGTATGCTCACGTGTGTGTTTTATGAAGTCGCCACCTAGTTTATTTTTATAAGGGAAAACTAAGAAAGAACCTTAAATGACTCCAGTTTTAATTAACCTAAGTCTAGATTAATTATCCCAAAGTTTAAGGCACAATCTACTGTTTTCCCCCCGGAGAAAATCACTGTAAGATTTTGTATGTTTTTGATGTGTATTTTGGAAATCGTGGTGATAAAAAATCTTTTTGGATGCGAATGCCGATAAATCGGTCTTATGAATTATTTTTAGTCGCCACCCATTTTTTCGGCAATGGGACCGTTTCCATTTTTTAATTTTATAAAAGTGACTCCATTTTAACCCATATTATTTAAGGCCTTTTATTTGAAATAAAACTGGTCAGGCGTACCAAGTACGATTCTAGGTAAGGGAATTAGGTACGTCGGCCCGTTGGAAGCTGACGCCGGGAAAAAATTGGCCTCTTTTAACCTACGATTTCTAATTTGATTTTATTTTAGAAAAGCCAATTATTTAATTAAGTCCCAACCCGATTAAATCGAAGCGAGCTCCTATGTGGAAAATTAATTAATCGTCCCAATTAGGTCCATCCATTGCATTCATCACAAATAAAGCATATCATCCATCATCCATCCATAATACATATCAAATAAAATAAAAGACCCGCTCTTGCCTTATGGTTAAAGGCAGGCCACAAACCGAATTTGATAATATAATTAATAATAAACAAAGAGAAATAAATCCTAAAAACCTCATAATCATTAATGATTAATTGATTTGTTTTGATTAAATCTTAGTTTGCCCATAATTAATCATTTTCTGAGTTAAGATTAAAATCTACTTAGTAACATGAAATTAAAGCGAAATAAGGAAATTATTCTAGAATCTTAAGACAGTCGCATCTTGCAGCTGTTCCATGAAGAACAGTCGCGTGGCGCAACTAACCTTATTCATTCTGGAACTTTAGAACAGTCGCGTCACGTGGGTATTCTATGAAGAACAGTCGCGTGGCGCAACTGTTGTTATATTACTGGAAATAGGTACAGTTGTGTCACGCAGCTGTTCTATGAAGAACAGTCGCGTGACGGAACTCCTAGCTACGTGACAGAACTATTCATGACTTATTGAAATTCTCAGCTTTATTGATTATTTATCCAAAATATCACATTAAATATGAATATGAGGATAAAAGTATACTGGGTACACAAATAGCTGCGTCACGCAGGTGGTCCAGTCCGAATCAAAGACTTTTGGACATGAACAGTCGCGTCACGCAGGTAGTAGCTGCGTGACACGGCTGCTCTGGTCCGCAACTACCTTTCAAACTCCCTTTTTTACGTTCCTTTTTTGTTAACAATGGTTTAACACAACTCAGAAATACTCAAAAATGGGCAAAACGGCGTTTAACCAATACCAAACTAACCAACTACTTGAAAAATGAGATTTTAAGGAATAAAATGCTAGAAATGAAAGATAATGTTTAGAATGGTTACCTTGCCCTCAGATTCGAGGATTGCATGCGCTAAGATCAGCTTAGGAACGTTGTTTCACGATTCCAGGAATATGATATCGAGATTTTCACAAAGCAAAACGTTTTGATCTTTCTCTCTTTTCTCTCTTTTTCTCTTACTATATTTTTATGCCTTTTGATTTCAAAACTGAACTGTTAAGGGCTTGATCTCCCTCAAGTTTACTCACTTGAGCTCTTGGGGAAGAAACCCTAGCCATTTTTTTATCAAAAACTTAGTTTAGATCTTTAGGTTTTTTTTAGAGAAAAATGAGAGAAAATGCAAAGTCTAAAAAAGGTCTCGTTTTTGCTGTAAAATGCTGTATTTATATGGCTAGGGCAACAGGGCAGTTGCGTCACGCGGGTATAAGCTGCGTGACGCACCCGCAAACCTACGTGACGCGACTTACTTTTCGTACAGTTGCCGCGTATCCATACAAACAGTGTAGGCCGTTGCACGGGCGCGCGCCAGAGGTGTCAGCCCTGTTAGAGCTGCGTGACGCAACTAAGAGTGCCGTCACACAGGTACTAGCTGCGTGACGCAGGCCTAACACGGGTCAGACTCCTTTGGGCGGTTTGATTCAATTTCTTTTGGTTCAACCACTTCTGATTTATCGTGATACCCCGTCCCTTGTCCTCATATCATCATTGGGTCAGGTAGAGGCATAAAATCACGCGTCAACAGTTTGCCCCCCCACTTTATCATTAATTGTATAAACGATTAATGTTAAAGTGGTCTATTGACGCGCCTTCTATCAGGCAATCCTCTCGAAGCTCAGTTTGATCGGCTTGAAAAGGTGCTGAGTCAATCATCTGGTCACCTCCTAAGCTCGGTTTGATCGGCTTTGTCGGCTCCCATCCAATATGTGAATGACTTCAAAGCTCGGTTTGATCGGCTTGGAAGACACCTCCAAGGCTCAGTTTGATCAGCCTGGAGGGTTTTGATCTGATGACAAAGTCTTCAAAGCTCGGTTTGATCGGCTTGAAGGGCTTTGATCTGGCCACCTACTCAGCTCGGTTTGATCGGCTTTGTCGGCTCCAGTCGGTTTAGAAAAGGCATCTTCGAGGCTCGGTTTGATCGGCTCGAAAGACGTTGATTTTATGACAAAGTCTTCAAAGCTCGGTTTGATCGGCTCGAAAGACGTTGATTTTACCCTGGTCAACTTCGCAACTCAACATCATTGACTGGGGAAGAAATTTCAAACAGCTTCGCAATACATCATCACTGTTTTGAAATTGTTCTGACTAGCTTCGTAATGTGCCATCACTAATCAGTAGGACCTATCGGCTTCGAAAAACCATCACCGGTTGGCCTGAAAAATTATTCACAAGAGAAAGAAGAGCAATGTCCGTGTACGAACAGACCTTGCTTTCTGTTAGAAAGGTATTGGAACATCACATGTTCCCATGCAAAAATTCTTATTAAGGCAAAAGGTCATGCTTTTGCCCCCCAGTCCGGAATTCCGGCCTAGAACCAAAAGTATTCACTTTTGTAGACATATTATTATTATTTTTGCAGAAATTTTATCAAAAATTTTGGCATAAAAGACTTAATAAAAATTATTATCTGTATTTTCGAGTATATCCTTTATGATATAGTGTTTAAAAGAAAACTTACCTGAGGGTAATCTGG
Organism: Jatropha curcas; assembly: GCF_041381405.1. Classification (NCBI taxonomy): domain Eukaryota; kingdom Viridiplantae; phylum Streptophyta; class Magnoliopsida; order Malpighiales; family Euphorbiaceae; genus Jatropha; species Jatropha curcas. Next base: position 14,929,130 of record NC_143152.1, on the reverse strand, counting down.
GCAATTTGATGCTCCTGCCCCCTGTGCGGTGAGTAGACAAAAAAAATCGCTGAAGTGTACGGGCCGCACATCGACGTCGAATTGCCGAAGTGGACCGTTACGGGCTTTTGAATGGGCCATACGGGCTTATTGGACGTTGAAAGAAAGTGACGGGCCCGTCGGTCCTATTGAGCTCGGTTGAATGGGCTTGGGCCCTTTATTTGAAGAAATGGGCTTGGGCCCAGATATTTACTATAAGTAATTTCCTTCATAACTGATTCAGTTTCACTTATTCACAAACCCTAAGCGATTGAAAATTCTCTGGATTGTTCAACTGAAAAGATGTCTCAAATCTCAAAAATCCCCGCTTCTGCCTATACTCCGGAGATGGAGATTCTCGGGGCCCTACCCGATATTCCTACGTTCGACGGTGAGCCGGTGCCGGTGAGCCGGAACTCGCTAACCCCCGGGACTCGGCCGTTGCAACTTCTTCCATTGCCGGGTTCGGAGTTTTCAGTCCGGTACGAAACGAGTCAGATGCGTGGCTTTCGATCCGAGGTAAGTAAAAATTTCTTCAATTTTTGTTTTTTTACTATTTTTGATCCGTAACTGTAGCAATAGGGCTGTTCTTTACTGTTTATGCCTGCGTTAACAGTCGCGTCACGCAGGTAGGAGTTGCGTGGCGCGGCTGTTCTTCATGAACAGTTGCGTGACGCAGCTTGTTCTTGTATGAACAGTTGCGTGACGCAACTGTTCGAGGCGCCAGAAACCCTAGCTCGCCTTGAACCTTAGGATTGACCCCTTTTAACTGTGTTTAGACCTTGATTTATTGGCTTTTGATTGTTGATAACTCCGGGCGACTTGATTTTACCCTGAAATTTGCATGAAAACAATACAAACGTAGCAAAATTAGGTTGAAGTTGAACCACTGCGTACCTTCGACAGTCGCGTCACGCAGCTGTTCTATAGAAGAACAGTTGCGTGACGCAGGTGCTGAGATGCGCTACGCATCTGTGCTTCTGAATGCGCAACTAGTGTAAAGCTGCGCGGCGCGACTCTGTAGACGCGTGACGCGACTGGGAGTTGCGTGACGCAGCTATGGTTCGAATTGAACTTGGTTTTTTTATTTTTCCTGCCATGGAAGAAAATGAAAAATTGTTAGTCTTGTATCTATTGAAATTTAAATTTTCTTACAGGTTAATCTGGGCAAGGCCCGCTCAGGCGGATCGGCTACTGATGCTTCTGCTTTCTGGGATCTGCTGGACCCTCCTATGCGAGCTCGGGTTGTCGCTGCAGGTTTCGGGGATTACGCTGCAGGACTGCGTCGCACGCAGCCTCGTTTCCCGGCCGCTATGCGCTATGCATTGATGGAGCGGTGGAACGATTGCACGCACACCTTCGTTTTTGGGTTCGGAGAGATGACCCTCACACCCACAGACTACGCTGCCATCACCGGCCTTCGCTTCACTGGTCCGGTTCCTCCACTAGACGCTCGGTACCAAACGGCTGCCATCGGAGCTCAGCTAGTCCGTTCCCTCCTCGGTGTCACGATGCAGACCCGATACACCGTGCAGGGGTGCATGTCTTACGAGACGATTTTTCGGTTCTGGGCTGAGAGGATCAGGACCCGGTTGGAGGCTTGGCGAGAGTTGCCGGAGGATGTCCGACCTGCCGCTCCTGCGTATACTCGCAAGGAGAGGGACCAGGCTGCTCGGTCCTTCTTATTCTATATCATTTCCTCCCAGCTGTTGTGCACCTCCCAGAATAAGGGAGACCCTGCGGTGCTGGCATGTCTTCGGGATCTGAGCCAGGTCGGGTCCTTCGACTGGGCCACACTTGGTTTGGCTCATCTCTATCACGGTCTGGATGTCTGGACCCGTGGTAGCGGTGAGTCAAACTGGCTATTCATCCGGCCTTTAGAGGTAACACTCCTTCACTCTTTACTTATTACTTCTCATTTTGAACTGTTTAACTTACTGATACCGTTGCTTCTTATGTTGCAGGTATGGTCCTACGAGTATTGCATCTACCCCGGGGGTCCGAGCGGCGACTCTCCTGTCGAGTCCAGGAGGATTCCTCACTATCTGGCCCACTGCCATCACACTTATGCCAGTGGTGAGGATCTCGAGTACTGGTGGAGCTTCCTTAATGACCGGGAGCTGTCTGATGTGAGTACAGAAAGAACCTCTGAATCTTTAGCTTGTCTTCTTTTCTCTTTTTGTTTTAATACACAACAAATACTAATTTCTTATGATATTTTTTGTAGCTATCCTTGGAGCCATGGGACTGCGAGGCCTGGAGGACCTATCCGGGCCGGGAGGTGGCTGAGTTACACACCCGGTCGAGACTGTTGATGCGAGGATACTGGGCTGACCGGTACTTCCTAGGAGAGAGAGTCTTCGACACTCCGATCGCACCAGCACAGCGGAGAGTGCCTCATGCCCCTCCTCGACATATGTGCCTGCTGGAGGGCTTGACTCGGGAGGACCTGGAGGTGGAGTATAGAGGCTTCTCGGCGAACGATTTCCTGTCCGCCGGTGACTTTCCTTCTTATTTTGCCTCTCGGATGCAGGCTCCACTTCCCGAGGTTCTCGAGTACATCCAGGTAACTCATCTAACCTTCAACCTTGTTTACTGTTATCATTCCTCCTTTGTTTCAAATCACTGATGCCATTACTTTCTTCGTAACTAAATGTAGGAGCGGAAGACGCACAAGACTGCGGCTCACTACCGGGCTGAGGCAGCGGCTGAGGCTGGTGGCGCGGCTCCGGCCGGACCAGCCGGTGTAGTACTGGGCGATGTCCCGTTTCCGCCAGGCATGGAGGTGGTATTGGATCCCGGCCTTGGCTTGGGATCTGGCATCGCTATTCCTGCTGATCTGCGGCAGGCTCCTCCTCCGGTGCAGTTGGACCCTGAGCACACTACACATGTAAGTTATAAACCTAATTTACAAAGTTAGAAGTATTTTACCTGAATATCCTTTTAATGGATTTTTATTATTTGCAGGTGCCGGCCCAGAGGTACCAGGAGATCTGCCAGCGATTCGGGTTTGCCCGATCCTACATCGGCCGGCTTTACTCCGAGCGACATGAGCTGGTATGAATTCTACACATTTTTTGCCTTTTTGCTTCTTTATTATTTTGGTAACCTTTCTTACACATGCTTGTCTTTACAGGAGCTGGAGAACGGGAGGCTGTGGAGGCATCAGTCCCGCCAGTCCAGTGCCGTGAGCCGGCTTCAGGTAGAGGTAGAGCGGCTTCGGACGAGACTGGAGGTTGAGGGTATCCCGCTCGACTCTTCTAATGAGGATGAGGATGGCTCTTCTTCCGACGACGCGCCACCATCTCCACCCCCTCCGGCTGTTGCTGGTCCTAGCCGCAAGCGGCGATAGTCCTGCTGCACGTCTCCTCCGTTTTCGAACATTTTTGAACATTTTGGACATTTTAGTAGTATTTATTATTATTTATTTTTTGTGATTGTACAGTTATATCAACATTTTATGATATTATTTATATTTTTTTCAACACTTGGCCTTTATCACTTTATCATGTGTGTCTTTGTTTTGTAACTGTGAAGTCTTGTTCCTGCAAAAACAAAACACGAACACAACACCAAACACAAAATAGCGATGTCCCATTTATTCATAACAATGGTTCACCTCATTAGCGGTCAGTGAATCGATTTATTGTAAATGTATAAATGAAATGAAATGAATAAAGAATAAAATAATGAATTTAACATGGAATATGACCAAAAATCACTTTCCAAACAGAAAACGTACTGTAGTACTTACCTGATGGGGCGATCCACTCAGTGAATGCAGATGTAATGGCTCAACCATCCTTTCTCGATTAATGCGATCATAAAGACTCAACTTCCTTATTGTACAGGCCGTCCTTCTTATTGATCAATGCGGGTTTAAATGCTCACCGACCCGAATAGACCCTTCAAGATCGTCCTTCCAACTACTTCTGACGATGGACATTAAATTGAGTGATGACGATGTTTCGCCCATCGGTTCCTTTACTCTTCTATAAATGGAAATTTCGCTTCGCACCTCCTTCCCATCCAGTGTTTAAAACATATCAGTTTCTTAAGTGACTTTCTTCCATGGCCTTTAGAAGCCAAGTCTCATCTTTTGTCCAATCCATTCCTAACGACTTATGGCAGATCCCTCCTTTGGATCAACTTGCCTGGTTAAGATATTTCAAAGACCTGAAACCCAACCCTGGCTTCTTGTCTTGGCTTATTACTCGTTTTAATCCGAACACCATGGTTTTCCGGTTTGAAGACTCTGAAGTGACTCCAACCTACGAGGAAATGTGTGCCGTGATGGATCATCATCCTGAACAAGATGAAACTCTGGCCTTGCCCCCGGATCCTAGGTGTGATTTAACTGAGATCGTGGCCTTGTGCCCGGTTTACCTTCCTGATGGCATAAACGTGGATCAAGGTCTTCCTTTGGAACCTTTCTTGAACAGGGTTTTGTCCACTGATCTAGATCTACCTTGGATACGAGCTTGTTGCTTCTTGCTGTTGAACGTGTATGCCATGAAGAATCGTCAACCCGGAATTGGAGACTTCCGACTCCTGACCGTTGTTCTTGACATGTAATTGTACCATCATACCGTCTTCATAATGATCATGGGAGAAACAATGTGTTGGGTCAGGGATATTGCCCTTCACATTACTGACTTCAATGTTCATCATCGCGGCTGTCCCTTGCTATTGCAAGCCTGGGCTCTAGATAAATTAAGCTTGATTCCTCCGGTTCCAGCTCGCTTGATTCCAACTTATGGACCTGCCGTTTTTCAATCTCGGTCTCGGAGACGCTTCGATTTTGGTGGTAACCCTACTATTCGGTGGACCTGTCCTTGGTGGAGAATTAGACTGGCCACGATCGGAAGCATGAATCTTAATTATGTGTTGTATGCCAGTCTAGACCGTTCCATGGCCTATTTCCCAGATAGGATCAGTCGTCAGTATGGGATGATACAGCGTGTTCCCCGAGTCCACAACTTCGAGAGCGGTTTGATAACATCACATCTGTTGACTAATTTGGCCGATCGTTGGCAAAGTCGAAACACTGTGCATTTAGATGAAGAAATGATGCAGGATACTGTGTCATCTGCATATGCCAACTGGTTCTTTACCCCGCAGTGATGTCACACTTTGTGAAGGTTGACCTTTGCTGATAGGTCTCCTCAGAATAAATTGTTTTTTGTTGTTTTTCTTTTGCGTTCAAGCCATGAACTTTTATCTAAATATGTCTGCTTTTCTTTTAATCAATGGCCTTGATGATTCTGTCTTTATTAATTCCTGCACATATAGACAACGAAAGACAACAAAACTTTTCTTTCGAAATTATTTGCTGTGTTAGTTATTTGGGGCTCCTGCCCTTGGGTTAATAAACGGAAACTCATAAAGTAAAAATTACTCTGTAAAAATAAAAGTTTATGCTTGGAAACAACAAAGAATGGAGTGACTGTTTTATTACCTGCACAAATCAAATAAAAATAACAAATGTAACTCCTTTATGTATGCATGGACTTATGCAAGTGCTAAGGTTTATTCATGGTTTTGCTGATCCTTCTAGGGAAATCACTGAGAAAATGGTGTTCGTCCCTCTGATCAATGTCTTTTTATAAAAAAAACTCAATGTTTAGGCAGGGCCAACAGCCAGGACATTTCAAACCAAATGAATCGATCTTTGTTTAAATAAGCAGAGAGGAAGGTCTTGCATTCTTCGACCGTAATTCCAGGACAAAAACAAAAATTTTAAAATGAAAATCCTTTATTAATCTTACTTCTTTTCAACATTATACAGAAGTAAATAAAGTTTATTCTAATGCAATGGTCATTCGCTCTAACTACTTGATTTCCTACTCTCCTAGGAGTCAAATTGATGGCGTTGAGCAACCAATCACTAATCTGTCACGAACGCATGGCATGAATTCTGCATTTAGGCTAAGCACCACGCGTTGATCCCAAGATTTTATTTTATTATTCTGCATTTTTTTTACGTGCTCTAACTTTTGCCTAGGCCGCCCTTGCGGGTTTTCAACCTAGCGAGCTCATTTTTTGCCTAAGCCACCCTTTCAGGTTTTCAGCTTAGCAAATTTTTTTTTTTTTTACTTCTTTTTTTTGAAATCATCATCTCAGACATAGAATCTTTTCATTTGATCCTGGTTGACAATCCGATTGATAGGCTCTCCTTCCATAGTGACTAATTCGACGGCGCCTTTAGGTAGCAGCTTCTGAATTCTGAACGGCCCATGCCAGTTGGGTTTGAATTTCCCAGCAGGATGATGTTGGGCTTCATGATCCAATAACCTGATTAACACCAAATCTCCATTCTTTAAAGCCCTTGGATGTACCTGCTTGTTGTAGAAACGAGCAATCCTCCTTTTTCTCATCTGATCCTGGAATCGAGCATTCAGTCTCCTTCCATCTAAGAGTGCTAGATCTTCATACTTCTTCGTGACCCATTCTTCTTCGGTCAGACCAGCTTCTACCAAAACTCTGAGAGACTTCTTTTCGAGCTCTACCGGTAACACTGCCTCCATCCCGTATACCAATTCAAAGGGAGAAGCTCCATTTACTGCCTTGAAGGTAGTGCGATGCCCCCAGAGCGCGAAAGGAAGTTTCTCAGCCTAGCTTCTATACCTTTCGCACATCTTTGACAGGATTCTCTTGATCTCCTTATTTGCAGCTTCTACTGCACCATTAGCCTGAGGGCGATAAGGAGAGGAATGGTGATGCTCAACCTTATATTTATAAAGCAATTGGCCAACCTCTGCTTGAAAATGAGAACCATTATCTGTGACTATGTGATGGGGAACACCGTAGCGACAGAAAATGTTCTGTTCAATAAATCTTGCCACTTGCTTGGCAGTTAAGATTCTATAAGATTGAGCCTCGATCCATCTAGAGAAGTAGTCAACTGCAACCAATATATACTGATGGCCGTTGGATGCTGCAGGTGAGATTTTACCGATGACGTCTATGCCCCATGCAGAAAAAGGCCACGAAGGAGTTGTCGGATAGAGTTCGACAGCAGGTAAGTGGCTTCTATTATCATGGTATTGGCAAGCTTCACAACGGCGCACATACTGAACACAGTCGCCTTCCATCTGCATCCAAAAATAGCCTTGCCTCATGATTTTTCTCGCTAAACTCATACCGCTTAAATGGGTACCGCAGGTTCCTTCATGAACTTTTTTCATTATGTCCTCTCCTTCTTTCTTACTCATGCATCGCAGCAACATCCCATCCCAGGCTTTTCTATAGAGTTCGCCATCGGCTAGGACGTAGTTCAGAGCCATTTTCCTTAAAACTGCATGGTCTTCTTTCGTCGCATCATCAGAAAAGGTACCGTCTTTCATATACCTCAGGATATCCGTAAACCAGGGTTCTTCCTCCGACTCCACCTAATTCACGTAATGTTCTTGATAGCACGGGATATTGGCTGCAGTAATAATAAATGGTTTCTTCGGAACTTTGCTTAAATCCTGCCAAGCCGACGCTAAGTTTGCCAAGGCGTCTGGAATTCTGTTATAGGTTCTTCCTATGTGAGTGAAAGTGATCTTGTCGAACAGTGCTGCTTTCTTCAACAAGTACTCAACATAGGGCTTCAATCTTTCTTCCTCTACCTTCCATCTCTCGTTGGCGTGCTCAATAACCAATAAAGAATCTCCTATCACCTCAACTTCCTTAGCACCGGATGTAAGAAGGGCTTCCATTCCCATGATGCACGCTTCATATTCTGCCATGTTGTTAGTGACCGGGAACAGTAGTCTCTTACACATGGTTGTGACTTCGCCGTTAGGTGCTTCTATAACAATACCAGCCCCAGCTCTGTTCCTGTTAGCTGATCCATCAAAGTATAACTTCCAAGTTCCTGTGTCAATACTCAGCAAATGTTCATCTGGAAACTCCAATTCCCAAGATTCATAATCTGTTACAGGGTTTTCTGCTAGGAATTTCGCCACAGCTCGACCTTTGACCGTCTTCTTCGTTACGAACTCCGCATCCACACTAGACATCTGAATCAACCACTTAGACAGCCGTCCCTTTAGAGTAGGTGTTTTCTGCAAATACTTCAATGGATCAATTCTGGAGACGACAGTGACCCTGAAGGAATCAAAATACGGCCTCAATTTCTTTATCGACCACACTACTGCCATGCATGTTTTCTCAATCAGATTGTATTTCTCTTCGATAGGCAGTAGTTTCTTGCTGATGTAGTAAATGGCTTTCTCTACTCCAGCGGCATCCGGCTGTACCAACATTGCTCCCACTCCTGCATCTTCTATAGATAAGTACAAGATCAGAGGTTCTCCTGGTCTTGGTGAACTGAGTACTGGTGGATTGATCAGGTATTTCTTTATGTGGTCAAAGGCTTTCTGGCAATCTTCATTCCACTTAACTGGCTGATTCTTTTTCAGTAACTTGAAAATTGGAGCACAGGTGATGGATAACCTCGAAATAAATCTGCTGATGTACTGGATTTTACCCAGGAAGCTTCTCACCTGACGTTCTGTTCTCGGCGGTTCCATATCCTGAATGGCTTTTATTTTGTCTGGGTCAACCTCAATCCCATTGGGTCCTACCACGAAACCCAACAATTTTCCCTTCGTCACTCCGAATACACACTTCTTGGGATTGAGTCTCAAGTTGTACTGCTTGACCCGTGCAAAGAACTTCTCCAGCATCTCTGCATGTTCCTCCTGTGTTTTTGTCATGATCACCATATCATCTACATACACTTCCAATCCTTTATGGATCATATCATGAAATAACGTAGTAGCCATCCTCTGATATGTTGCCCCGGCGTTCTTTAGTCCAAATGGCATCACTCTGTAGCAAAATGTTCTGAAGTCTATGGTGAAAGCAGTCTTATGTTTATCCACTAAGGCCATCAATATCTGGTTATATCCGAAGAATCCGTCCATGATAGAATAACATCCCATCCCAACAGCACTGTCTATCAAAACATCTATGTGCGGAAGTGGAAAGTCATCTTTGGGCGAGGCTTTGTTCAGGTCCCTGTAGTCGACACAGACTCTTATCCTGCCATCTTTCTTCAGCACAGGGACTATATTTGCCAACCATTCCGGATAGTGTACTACTTCTAAGAATCCTGCGTCCAACTGCTTCTGGACTTCCGCTTTGATCTTGTCCTGCCATTTTGGTCTGACCCTTCTCCTCTTCTGGTTTACTGACTTAACACTTGGATCAGTAGGAATGAAGTGCTCCGCTATTGATCTGTCGATCCCTGGCATGTCCGCGTAGCTCCAGGCAAATACCTCCGAATTTCTTCTAATGCATTCTTGAAGGTCTTGCCTGAGCTCAGGTTTGAAGTCTGATCCGATTTCAATTATTTTAGAATCTTCGGTGGTGCTTAAATAAAATGCAAAATTATGCAATGCATTTATGTCAAATATGCGAGTGGTATAATCAATGCCATGAACGTGACAATCAGGAAAACAAGAAAACAAATAGTCAAAGTTCACTTCCATTGATTGAAATAAAAGAGGAAAACCATCCATATTGTTCTCAAAACAGGCATCAGAAAAACAAAACACAGGATTAATTGCTTGTTCAATGCATTCATTACAAGTATCTTTTATTGTCTGGATCACTTCATCTGGATCTGCACCTCCTTCATCTTCCGCCGGGGTAGCTCCTTTCTTGGCCTTTCCCTGCTCCATCATCTCCCTAGTCTTCCTCTCTGCCTCTTCGGCATCTTCAGCGGCTAGAACTGACTGTAAGATCCTCGCCTTGGCCTTTTGCTCTTTCACTGACTTGGAAGCTTCATCCCCAATCCCCAAGAAGTCTTCAAACTCGGATATCTTCTTCGACCAATCAGATTCAGTGCTTGCTTGTGTCATACCCACCATAAACTCAGTCCCATCCACCAGCTGTTCTAAGGAAGGTTCGGGCGATTTGATCAGCTTCTCCTCATAATCAGTCATAAATATCTCCAAGCCGGGATAGGTCTTTCCTCTGCTCTAAAATTCCCCTTCAGCTTGTGGAACAAAGAAGATATGATTCAAATTTGACCCTCTAACTGGAGACCGGATCTCATACTTCTCCTTCTTTCTATTTTCGGAATAGCCCAATCCGCGCTTGTCTTGTTGTCCAAATGCCGATGAGAGAGGCTCAAACCTTCCTTGCAACTCCCGGCCCAAACCTTTGCCGTACTGCCAATTCATCTTCTTCATCATCTTTCTCGAAAAAGGACTCATGCTGTTTACTGCACTCTTGCTCTTGGCCGTGAATGCATCCATTACTGCCACTTGAAAGCCCGATAACGGTATCGCCAGCTCTAAGCCTTCCACAATTGCTACACTCAGATCCTCTTGCACATTGACTGTTACCACATCTGCTCCCCACGAAATTTTCACTTTTCTGTGCAGAGTGGATGGAACCGCACCTAGAGGATGGAGCCACGGTCTCCCTAACAAAAGAGCATAGTTGGCTAAGATGTCAAGCACAACTATGTCTACCCAACTTTCTACTACCCCTGTGGATATCTTTGCTTTGAAGGTCCCTTTTGCATTCCGCATAGTGTTATCATAAGCCTTGACCACCATGTTGGATGGTTCAAGCTCTGATTCTTTGATCTTGAACTTAGACAGCATCTTCAGCGGACATACACATAGTGCTGATCCGTTGTCCACCATCACATTCCGGGTGTCTCGTCCATTGACGGCAATCTGAATATACAGTGGCTTACAGTGGTTCCTTCCTTCTGGTGGGAGGTCTGAATCAAAAAAAGTGACTTCGCCTATTCTCCGCTGTAACACATTGATCATATCAACACTTTGAATTCGAGCTGGCACTCTGACAAAGGTCATGGCTTCAAGTAAAGCTTCTCTGTGCTCCTTAGATGCTATCAGTAAATCCCATATCGAAATGTCTGCTCTTGTTTTCTGCAACTGACTCAGTACTGAGCTGGTGGTCACCCCACTAGGTGTCTTGCTCTGACTGGTTTCTCCAACTTCGACAGCCTTCTTTTGCCCTTTCACTACCTCCTCTTCTTTCTTTTTCTCTTTCGGGTTCTCCCCGTCTTTCTCTGTCACCTTCTTCTTTGATCCATCAACAGCAGTCTCTTTTCCCTTAGCCTGCATACTGCTCTCGGGATTGTACACTCGCCCACTGCGGGTCAAGCTCTGAACACCTACTTCATTCACTTCTTCTTCACTGCTGTAGTACCATTGTTCCTCTTGGTCGGCTAAACTCTTTTGAATGGCCAGCTGGAGCTGTTCATCTTCATCCTCTAGTACATCACCTACTTTCACAGTGATACTCTTCTCGATTTCAATCTTCACTGGCACCTTTTCTTCCTCATCACTACTACAGTCATCCCATATGTTCAACATAGCACACACCTGTTCTTCCCATTCTGCTTCAGCTAATACTACCTCTTCTGGTAACCCGCTCCCAATTGCATTGACCGATCCGCCCGACTGAGACTTACGAGGCGGATAATTGTATTGATATTGGGGAAGCGGATTGTTCTTGGTGCTGGGTTTGCTCTTGTCCGAGGGCTTGGTAATCTTCCCACTGTCAATCAGGTCTTGAATATCGTGCCTCAATTTGAAACATTCATCAGTTGAATGCCCTTTGCATTGATGATAATCGCAACTTCTGTCCATATACCTCCCTCGAATTGGCTTAGTCGGGTCAACCGGTAGCTTCGATAACACCCCGTTCTTGATACAAGATCTCAATACTGTGCTCAAGGGTCTCCCCAAATCGGTGAATTCTCTCCTACGCCTTTCGTTAACTAATCCCACTATAGCATTGTTATTCCCCGACTGATTCTGATTACTGCTTCCGGCACCTCTGTCACCATAAGAAGTCTGGTAGTTACCGAACCCTCTATTCTTCTTCTTTTCTTCCTTATACAGCTCCTCAATGTTCAATCCAGCACTTTGAACTAAAGAAAAATCGCTGAGAGGCTGAGTCAACATCCTTTCCTTGAAGAAGGGCAACAAGCTCCTACTGAAGATACGAATCAACTCTTTATCTTTTGGCCTTGTCTGCACCCTGTACAACTTAGTTCTCCACCTTCTGTAGTAATCGGAAAAGCTTTCATCCTTCCCTTGTCTTAAACTCTCCAGATCACACAGACTGAACTCATCACTCTCTTCAGTCTTGAAATGTTTGAGAAAAGCTGTCTGCAGTCTGATCCAATTCTTCTAAACCTCCTCGTCTAAACCGTCATACCACCTCCGATAGTCTTTATGTAGTGTTTGCGGGAATGCTCGCAAAACATCTTCCTCGTTATACCGGTTCATCTGGGACACTCGGAGAAATTCAGATAAGTGAGAGCGAGGATCATTGTCTCCTTCAAATATAGAATGCTTGAAGGTCTTGAATGAGGCCGAACTGGTCGGGTGCAAAACATACTCAGTTATGTGAAAATTGGTGGCCGGGTCTTTCTCCTTTACTGCCGCCATTTTGTCGAATCTTTCCTTCAGATCAGCGAGTTGTTTGAGCACATCATTCTCGACTGGGATAGTGTTTCCCACAGAAGTTTGAGTTTCTGCTACAGGTTCTGGAATTGGCCTCTCTTCAACCACAGGTTGGCTACCCGAAGGGGGAGTATTCTGGTTTTGGGCCCTATCTTGAGCAAGAGCCGCAGCCACAATCTGTGCAATGGTTCTTATCTGAGCCTCAGAAAATTCGGTCTCATTTTCCGTGTTATCCGCCATTTCTACTGAATCTGAATCGGGCTCTGAATCTGATGAACTGGACTGATTCACGGAGCTAACTGGAGCAACTTCGGGGATTGGGGATGTTCTGATTAAATGCTGATCAGGACGTCGATTCCAAACTCTCAAAGTAGTTTCCCGGGAAGGATCAATTCTGACAAAAAATTTCTAAGTTAAAGAGGGTCCTGCATGTATGCATGTGAAAATGAGAGCACATAGGATGAGAAATGCATTTCTAATGCGCTAAAGCCGGTATGGAAATAAGATCTCGGGTTCGGCGACCGGATCAAAAATTCGATATGAATAATGCATCAATAACTTATTTTGTATTTGAATATTTCAAGCATTATCTGTAGTCAATCATTCCTTCTGGATTTACGATCAACTATTTTCTCTCGAACCCCTAATTTTTGCCTCGGAATGAAAGAAATTCCGAGCGGGATTTTATTTTTGTTGTTTATTATTATATTTTTTTTATCCTTACTTTTTGCCTTGGAACATATGGTCCCAAGCAGGATTTTCTTTTGTTTTGTTACAAAATTTTATAATCTCTCACTTATTTTCAGATAATGCGAGAAATGTTGAAATACAAAGGAATTGCAACCCCCTTATAGCTCCCTTTTCTTTTGGGTATTAGTTCACTATAAGTAATTGCATTATATTATTCATAACGAATTTGAGATCCGGTCTCAAAATCAATGTCAAATGTCCATACCGAACATTAGCTCTTATTAATGCATGGCTGAAAAAGAAAGTGTTACATGGTGCATGAATGTCACAACATATGTACAGTTTACAGCAAACAGGGGAATGGGAGTTGGGAAATGCATGCCTTCCAACCTTGTTCCTCCCACACACGAATTCCATTGGTATAAATTCCGACATCTGTTTCCTAGGAATAGGTCTAATCTCGACAACCAACAGGGGGTTTTGAGATTGACGATATAAGCTCTCGGAAATGAATGCGGCATTACAACAGCAAATAGAATCGGGTGCACCTTAGAGGAAGTAACTAAGGTTTTGAACTATGTGCATGGGCTTCGGTCTCATTAGGCTGAACAAAGTCTGGGTTCCGCAAACAGGATTCGGGCTTTGTTGGGCCTACTCCTTTTAACGCACCTTTAAGGTACTAGGCTTGCGGTTGGTAGTAATGTTAATTCTCGGATGGATGCACCTAAATCGCATGGTCTAGGATAGATCCACCGTCAAACTTAACACCAGTACCGAAGGGTGATATGGGTAGAATGAGATGAGAAGCAAGGAATGCGAATGAATGCAAAAATCCTAGAAGGAAAAAGGAAGTAATTAAACACATACGGACGATTAATAATTCTCCATCGGCTTTTTCTAATCAATTTTTATTTAGAAAATCATAGGCTTTTAGAGTCAATTCCTAATTGCAACCACTAGATTATTAAAAATAACCGGGGATTAATGAGTGCAAAATCCCCAGCAGAGTCGCCAAACTGTTTTCCCCCTGAGAAAATCACTGTAAGATTTTGTATGTTTTTGATGTGTATTTTGGAAATCGTGGTGATAAAAAACCTTTTTGGATGCGAATGCCGATAAATCGGTCTTATGAATTATTTTTAGTCGCCACCCATTTTTTCGACAATGGGACCGTTTCCATTTTTTAATTTTATAAAAGTGACTCCATTTTAACCCATATTATTTAAGGCCTTTTATTTGAAATAAAACTGGTCAGGCGTACCAAGTACGATTCTAGGTAAGGGAATTAGGTACGTCGGCCCGTTGGAAGCCGACGCCCGGAAAAAATCGGCCTCTTTTAACCTACGATTTCTAATTTGATTTTATTTGAGAAAAGCCAATTATTTAATTAAGTCCCAACCCGATTAAATCGAACCGAGCTCCTATGTGGAAAATTAATTAATCGTCCCAATTAGGTCCATCCATTGCATTCATCACAAATAAAGCATATCATCCATCATCCATCCATAATACATATCAAATAAAATAAAAGACCCGCTCTTGCCTTATGGTTAAAGGCGGGCCACAAACCGAATTTGATAATATAATTAATAATAAACAAAGAGAAATAAATCCTAAAAACCTCATAATCATTAATGATTAATTGATTTGGTTTGATTAAATCTTAGTTTGCCCATAATTAATCATTTTCTGAGTTAAGATTAAAATCTACTTATTAACATGAAATTAAAGCGAAATAAGGAAATTATTCTGGAATCTTAAGACAGTCGCGTCACGCAGCTGTTCCATGAAGAACAGTCGCGTGGCGCAACTAACCTTATTCATTCTGGAACTTTAGAACAGTCGCGTCACGCGGGTATTCTATGAAGAACAGTCGCGTGGTGCAACTCTTATTATATTACTGGAAATAGGTACAGTTGCGTCACGCAGCTGTTCTATGAAGAACAGTCGCGTGACGGAACTCCTAGCTACGTGACGGAACTATTCATGACTTATTGAAATTCTCAGCTTTATTGATTATTTATCCAAAATATCACATTAAATATGAATATGAGGATAAAAGTATACTGGGTACACAAATAGCTGCGTCACGCAGGTGGTCCAGTCCGAATCAAAGACTTTTGGACATGAACAGTCACGTCACGCAGGTAGTAGCTGCGTGACGCGGCTGCTCTGGTCTGCAACTACCTTTCAAACTCCCTTTTTTACGTTCCTTTTTTGTTAACAATGGTTTAACACAACTCAGAAATACTCAAAAATGGGCAAAACGGCGTTTAACCAATACCAAACTAACCAACTACTTGAAAAATGAGATTTTAAGGAATAAAATGCTAGAAATGAAAGATAACGTTTAGAATGGTTACCTTGCCCTCAGATTCGAGGATTGCATGCGCTAAGATTAGCTTAGGAAAGTTGTTTCACGATTCCAGGAATATGATATCGAGATTTTCACAAAGCAAAGCGTTTTGATCTTTCTCTCTTTTCTCTCTTTTTCTCTTACTATATTTTTATGCCTTTTGATTTCAAAACTAAACTGTTAAGGGCTTGATCTCCCTCAAGTTTACTCACTTGAGCTCTTGGGGAAGAAACCCTAGCCATTTTTTATCAAAAACTTAGTTTAGATCTTTAGGTTTTTTTTAGAGAAAAATGAGAGAAAATGCAAAGTCTAAAAAAGGTCCCGTTTTTGCTGTAAAATGCTGTATTTATATGGCTAGGGCAATAGGGCAGTCGCGTCACGTGGGTATAAGCTGCGTGACGCACCCGCAAACCTGCGTAATGCGACTTACTTTTCGTACAGTTGCCGCGTATCCATACAAACAGTGCAGGCCGTTGCACGGGCGCGCGCCAGAGGTGTCAGCCCTATTAGAGTTGCGTGACGCAACTAAGAGTGTCGTCACGCAGGTACTAGCTGCGTGACGCAGCCCTAACACGGGTCAGACTCCTTTGGGCGGTTTGATTCAATTTCTTTTGGTTCAACCACTTCTGATTTATCGTGATACCCCGTCCCTTGTCCTCATATCATCATTGGGTCAGGTAGAGGCATAAAATCACGCGTCAACATCTACGAACCCGAGGTGGATCCCGAGACTATGTCATGCTGATTAACTAACCTAAATGTAAATGCCTTGCAAGGTAAATTGATGCAATTGGACTAGTAAAGTGTTTTGGTGATTTCGACTTGCCGCTCGGGGTTAAATCCCGAACGTGCCTACGTACTCTCGTTTGAATTAGAGATCAAAGCCGACGTAGTTCGATAAAGCCTATTCAAAGGCATTTTGAAGGGGTATGCTTCATGCATGAGTGTGTGCATGCTTCGTGCATTTATTTTAGGCATTTTTGCCAAAGATTGATCGATTTTTTTGTTTTAGGCATTTGTTGCCAAAAGGTGTTTGATTGGGCAATTTATTGCCAAAAATTGATGTTTGGGATATTTGTCGCCAAAATGGTTGATTAAGGCATTCGTGCCAAAAGATGATATGTAATTTAGGCAATTTATTGCCAAAGATTGGTTAGGCGATTTGTCGCCAAAATGATCAAGGGCATTTGTGCCAAAGGGGTTTTGTTGGGCGATTTGTTGCCAAAATGATTAAGGCATTCGTGCCAAAAGATGATATGTAATTTAGGCAATTTATTGCCAAAGAAAAGGTGATATTTGGGCGATTTGTCGCCAAAAAGTGGTTATTTGAATTGTAGGCAATTTGTTGCCAAAAGCGATTGATTAAACCGTAGGCAATTTGTTGCCAAAACGTGATTGATTAAACTGTAGGCAATTTGTTGCCAAAAACGTGATTGATTAAACTGTAGACAATTTGTTGCCCAAAACGTGATTGATTAAGGCTTTTAGCCACAATTATTGATTAATTGGACTTTTAGCCGAACTGTTCGAAATAAAGGCGATTACACCGTAGTTATTAATTAACTAGGCACTTTAGCCAATATGTTCGGAGTTTTAGCATTAATACCACGATTATTGATTAACCGGGCATTTTAGCCTAAACTTATTTACTTAAGGCAATTTGCTACCACGATGACGATGGTGTGAATGCAGTTATTTAATTAGAGTTTAGAGTAGAAGAGAAATATGCACAAAATGCTGAAATTAAATGGGCAGAGTTTCGTTATTATCTGAGTTAATCGGCGGCCGCTTCTTAGCTTCAGTTTGAAAATTCCAGATTAAGCTCCTTCTTTGGGGAATGTTAATTAAAATTAATTCAATTAAGTGACCAAATATCACAACAGCAGAGTAATAAGAGCCTACACTAAATGCAGAAAAGCAGTAGAAGAACCGCAAGGAGCGTAGGAGAGAAGAGAGCGTCCGTCAACACAGACCGGGGTCCCTAAAACTGTCGATTCGGGGCTGTATTTATAGGGAAAAACCAGGCTGGAGAGCGGGTCCCGCCGCCGTGGACGGCGGCTGCTGTCACCCTATCCTGTCTACTCGCTAGTTTTTCGTTCCAAAGGCCTTTTCGGGAGTTTCGTACGTCCAAAAAATATTTCGGGACCAGTTCTGCGATCCTCGTAATTTTCCGGACGTTTCAAGTACCATATTGGCATACCTTTGGTGAACTTTCCGAATGGCCTCCGGTCCGGCCGGACTATTTACAGTCCGAGAAAATAGGCTTTTTGAGCCTCAAAATTTGAGTATTCACAGTTGCCCCCCACTGGCAACCATAAAAATGATTTATGGGAGTCGGTGGTTGTCTGAAAAATAAATTTTGAAGGCGAAAATCGGACACGTCCAGAAGGCTCGCCTTTTGACTATTTTCCTTATAAATAGCTGAAGTTTCACTTTTACATTCATTTTTAACTTTCAAACTCAAAGATTTCTCTCAAATCCTCTCAACTTCCTCATCATTTTTCTCAATGACCTCTTCGGGTCACAGCAGCGACGAGGATTTTCTGGAGTCTTTGGGAATTTCCCTAGACACCGATCTTACAGCGGATGCAGATACCCACGCTTTCATGACTGGTATCTACGCCCAGGTAAGTTTACTTTTTCTCCTTTATTATTATTATTTCATTATTATTTTTTTTCTGCATTTTACTGTTTTATTGGAATGCATGCTAGGGTAGAACTAAGATATTATCCTTAGTAAGGAACCAAGGAATAACTCTTAGATTGCTTTACCTTTTAGGACCCCCATATTAGATTGGATGTGGGTGAGACCTCCGTGGCCGAAATTCCGGTCGAGATATTCGACCACAACAATCCAGTTGGAGCGATTATTAGCCCGTCCCATCTGGACTACCTGAGGCATTTTGACGTGGGTCGGAGCAGCCACAAAGAATTTCTGGGTGCTTTGGCCGAGAGATGGTGGGACACCACCAATACCTTCCACTTTTCTTGGGGCGAGTTGACATTGACCCCCATAGACTTCTCTGTGATCTCTGGGATCCCCTTTGGCACTCGGGCGATCGAGTTATATAATGACTAGAGGACAGAGATCTCCCCTGACCGGATGGTGGAGCTTATCGGGATAGACCTGCCTCGGATTGTCGGGCCAAGTTCTTCCACACTAGTTTTGAGTGTTTCCAAACGTTGGCTGTCCCTCCAAGCCCCTGATATATATGCTAGATTTAGACAGGGAGACCTGACGGCTACCCAGGTGGCTAGATTCACATTGCTGCTACTTTTTGCTTCGACCTTCTGGTCCAACAGGAAGGAAAAATTCAATCCTTCCATTTTGAAAAGCTTGGAAGATCTGGCCCACCTTCAGGAGTATGACTGGGCCGGGGCTATTTTGAGCCGCATGTATGACGACATGTGCGATCTGAGCCGACACCACTGTAAAGTCAGTGGGACTTACTACTTTTGGGAGGTAACGTAAAGAACATTCCCCTTTTGTGTCTTTCTGTTTGTTATTCTTGATTTTTCCTCATTGGTTCTTGTTTCTTTTTTTTTTTTTTTTTTTTTTTTTTTTTTTTTGCAGACTTGGGCATTCGAGTACTTCCCATATACTCGCCCGGAGCTCATTCGTGCTGATCTTGGGCTGGGACTGGTGCCTTCGGCTTGGAGGTGGTACCGATCAAACCTTCATACCATTCGGCGCAAAAAATCGCTGAGGGATCTAAGGACCTTTTTTGATACTTACACTCTAGAGCAGGTAAGTGCTTAGCAATTCTTAAATATGTTAAATAAAAAGGATTTATTAACACATTCGCATCTTTCATAGGTTGAGGTGGGGGCGATGACTGCCCGTCTACAGACTTGGATTTAGGCCGATCCCCAATTCCAGCAATCGGATGCCTTGTCTCGGCGGAGAGTTGTCCTGTCGCACCCCGTCTTGAGACGATATTACTTGGGCGAGAGGGTAGACCTTCAGATAAGAGGCTGTCGTTCTATCCCTTATCCACCTCCCGAGGACATGCGAGCGGGCAAGCAGATGACGCTCACCGATGCTCATACTGAGGGTGTTCCACATGTGGAGTTCATACTGGGGGGAGATTATGACGAGTTCTGCAGAGTCTTTTTGATGTAGCCCATTGGATCTCGGCTTGATAGTATTCAGAGATCGGCACCTTCCCAGCCCCTTAACACCAATTCTTCTCCGGCTTCGGGTCCCTCGACTAGGACTCCAAGGAGGAGGCCTCTGACCGATCCTTCTTCTTCCACTCCGGTTGAGGGTCCATCTCGGGCTAGGCCTAGCCGCTCGATAGGTCCTTCCAGGGCCCCTCGTGCCGTCACAGATGCTACTGGGCCTCTTCACCCAGATCTAGTCAACCTACATCTTCCGTACAGCATCTCCTATCATACTCCGGACGGTACCTTAGCTTTTCGGGAGGTTTCCCTGGCTAATGTGAATCATTGGAATCTCCCTTCCGACTCCATCAATGAGGTAGTGGCTGATAAATCTTTCACAAAAAGGATTCGTAAAAGATTTAATATTGACTTGTGTTTCCTGCATGATTTCCAGGTTCCTGATGGCTTGGTCAGTCAGATGATGGAGTTGATTCTCGGGATGGAGCAGGAGCTTTCTTCGGCCTGGACTCTGAGGGCCTTTGATGATCAGAGGAGGAGGAGACCCGTCGCTGATGCTGTCGTTGCTAGATTTTTTCCTGTTGTTGTTTGTATCTTTTTCCTTGCCTGTATTTTTGTACTGTACTTTGAGTGTACCTGCACTTGGTTAGTACTGAAAATTTTATATTTATACATGATTATCCACTTTGATTTGTAAAAAAAATGGGATTTTTTCCAATTTCAATTTTCAATTTCTAATCTTTTTTTTTTCAAAAAATGAATCCCTTTTATAACCAAAGCATGCACAATTGGACTAAGAGTCTCTCCAAGGTAGAAAAGATCAATTTGGGGAGGTACGGTCTATCTCCTATTGCTACCCTTAGGGGAGTGGTTATAGACTGGGATTTTTTTTTTTACAGGCCTGCATCAGATTTTGGGACCCGGAGGCCCACGTTTTTCGATTCGGTGCCATGATGGAGGAAATGTGCTGCATCGGCGGTATTGTGCTAGCCGAGACTATCCGAAGTCTTGACAGAGCCGCCTTGGGTTTTGACAATTGGACTGTCTCTCCGATAATTCTCTAGGTATTTTCCCTTCTCCTTTTCCTTATTGTCTCTTCTTTCTTTTGGTTCATTCCTTCGTAATAGAAAGGACCTATACTCAGGTTTGGTTAAAGGACCACCTCCAAGTGGTTGCTGCTCCTACTTTCTTGCCTTATAACCCCTCTCAGTATCGTATGCGGAGGATCCTGATCACTCATCCGTCTACTGATGCATGGACCTCATGGCTGATTGAGTTGGGTCCAAATGAGGTACTGTGGTACATTTCCTGGTATGACATCACCCGCTTTATCCAGGTTAGCTTCCGCCATACCCGAGTTTACCTGCTAGGCCTTACACATTGCACGTGGTACTGCGCTTCGCGTGTTTTGAGGCAGATGGGGATAGACCAGACTGTTCTGATTGTGGATGGCACTTCCGTGGATTCAGTTATTACTCCGGGTGTCACCCGAGCCATCCTTAAGGCCTGGGTTAGAGATCACCACATGGTTAGGCCCCTACCTAATCCTGCCGGCGTTCATACTTCTCCAGAGTACCGAACCTGGTTCATTACTGCTGTTCGGTCGATTGAGAGGCCAAGGAGGAACGCACTGCTGAGTGCACTTGAGGGTTGGGCTCAAGTTGGCACCGATGATGCGGACGGGACCGATGAGGAGTGTAACATCCCTTCCCGGTCCACCCGTAAACCCAAATAAACCGAGACGAGATGCTACAAACTGGTTGACTGAATGAACCGACATGCTGAAATCATAATGTATAATGAATCTAATATCATGCTGAGATTGCTTATAGGAATAATGTACTGATGCTGTTATATTAATACTGTCTATAATCTTTACAAGACATGATACTAGTTACAAAATGGATTGGGCCCAACTGTATGCCCTGTACATGCCATAAAAAGAATAACAAAATGAGTTTCTACCCTGAAGACCGAGTCTTCTACAGATGAACGGCAGCAGTTGTAAACGGACCCTCTACGGACCAGTCTCAAAACCTGCGAGTTAAACAGGTAACTCGCTGAGCAAATAAAGCTCAGTGGATATCTCAACAAGGAAAGAAACAATAAAGCACATACTTGTATATAAAGAATCATGTAGGCACACAAGGCACATATAAGCACACATATCATGATATCTTTCATTTATCTGTATGATTTATGTAATGTTATGTCCAGATATCTGTATGGCTCCATAAGGTTATAGCGAAACCGAGGTGATAAGAAAAACTGTATAAACTGAATGAATACTGTATACTTGGCTGCTATGGCCCATATAATCATATCCACTCAACGGCCTGTAGCCGGAGTAACAAACTGTATGAGGCGCAGATCTGCTATCCTATGTCGCGACATGGCCTTATCGACATGGTTTCTACCTAACCTCAATGGAGCATAATGTTGGTATGTCAAATGTATAACACAACATCATAGTAATAGTTCATCACTTCATAAATTATAATGTTCATATGATTTCACATCATTTGCATGCTTGGATGTTGTTTTGATACATGTTCTAATGTTGTCTTTTTGTTTTGAAATGATTGGATGCATACAAGTTGAGCAAAGAACCCAATTACATAGAAAAAGAAAGTCCAAAAATGCAGGAAAAGCCAAGTCGCGAGCGCGCCTGTGGAAGTCGCGAGCGCGAGATGCAGAAAATAAGAGACAGTGTGTTATCAGGCACAAGTCGCGATCGCGTACTTGAGAGTCGCGAGCGCGTAGTGTGCCAAATGAGAGACAGTGAGTTTTCATGCCAACTACGCGAGCGCGCAACGCAAGTCGCGAGCGCTTCCAGGCCAAGGGCCAACTTCGCGAGCGCGTCTTGCAAGGTCGCGAGCGCGAGAAGAGCAAAATGAGAGTCAGTGAGTTTGAAGTGAAAGTCGCGCGCGCGCAGTGCAAAGTCGCGAGCGCGCGACGTGCTTCCAGCCTACGCAGTGCCAGGTCGCGACGCGTTTCCAGCCTGCGCAGTCTGCACTCTTTTGGTCATATCTCTCAATATACAAATCCAATTTGGGTGATTCAAAAACCCATGCAAAGCTAACACATATAGGAACAAATAACTCTTCTATGACACTTCCTAATTCCCTCATTAAATGGGGTCAAAATCAAGATGAAGTCCTCCCCTGTTTTCAACATAAACTCAATACCTCCCCTGTTTTCTCACCACTACCATTCTCCAACATGAAGCAATATATTGTCTCAATAGCAACACACCACACAAATTCTCATGCAAAGACAATAATAAAAATCAAGAGATATCAAACCTTTACTCCAAAAAGCTTGAGCTCTGTTCTAGCTTCTCTTCTCTACACTCTTTGAACTCCCTTCTCCTATACACATCAAAATTCTTACAACTTATCTACAATATCACTCAAGTAGAGACTGAATAACAATAAGCTGCAAGTAATTCTACTTACTTGGAGAGAATTGAGGTTGCCTAAATGGATGAAGAAATATGAAGAAGATAAAGATAAAGATGAACAATGGGAAAGTAAAATGATGATTACGGGTAAGTCATCACAAAATCAAGATAAATGATGAAAACTTACTAAATGATACCTCAATTGTCAAAAAGCTATAACTTAATACCCAAGCTTGTTCTTTTAATGCCATTAAATCCTAATCCTTACACTTTGCTCTTTTTCTCTCAATCAAGTAAGTCCACTAATAATCTCATTCTACCCCAACCGGGTTTGGTTCAACTCGACTCAACTCGACTCTATGCAAAGACTCGACTATGCAAAGACTCGACTCGGTAGGATGTCACAAGGAGATTATGATGGCTCCTCGGACAGGCGAGGTTGGAGAGGGTTTAACACCTAAAGACGACATTGAGGATGTTGCCCCACGTAGGCGACGGGACACTTAGATTTTTTTTTTTGGACTCTGGAATTTTGGCTTTGGATTTTTTTTCTTTGGATGTATGTTTTTTTTTTTGGACTTAGACTTTTATTTTGTTTTATTTTGTTTTTTGAACTTTATGGACTCTTTTGCTTGACGGAATGACATTACAGTTTTGGCCTTTGGGCTTTCCAAGCATTTCCCAATTTATTTATTCAAGCTTTAACTTTTGCCTAAGCCGCCCTTTCGGGTTTTCAGCTTAGCGGGCCCCGACTTTTGCCTAAGCCGCCCTTTTCGGGTTTTCAACTTAGCGGGTTCTTCTCTTTTTTTTTTTTTTTTGCACTTTTTCTCTTCTCTTTCTCTTTTTTTTTTTTTTTTTTTTTTTTTGGCAAAGAAGAATGAATTATGAAATGGTTTTTCCATTAATGTTTAGACCGCGCCCGAAGAGGGTTGCCTACATATCTCCGATACATAATTTCTTTTTTCCGAGGAGAATCAGGTCTAATGTAGCTCTTTTTTACATCATGCAATGATTATAATTACACATAATATCTTTTTAACTAATCTAAATTACATGGATTCATGAACTCCAAACCATCTAAATCAGTCAAAATGACGGCTCCGCCGGATAGTATTCTCTTTAGAATGTAGGGCCCAGCCCAATGAGGGCGGAACTTCCCACATGGGTCTATGACTGGTTGTCTAATTTCCTTCAAGACCAAACAACCTTCTTCCAATTTTCAGTCTTTGACCTTCTTATTAAAATGCCGACCCATTCTCCTCTGGTAAACCTGCGTTCGGTGGATCGCTTGTAATCTTTTCTCATCAATACCCAGGAGTTGGAGGTGGTAATTCTGGACCCAATTCGCTTCACTGATTTGGCTTTCCCGGATGATTCTTGCCGACTGAACTTCCAATTCAACAGGCAGCACTGCCTCCATACCATATACCAAGGAATACAGAGTTGCTCCGGTGGGCATTCTGATTGAAGTCCTATATCCCCATAGGGCATTCGTTAACTGGTCATGCCAAGCTTTGTGCTTTTTAACTGTCTTCTGCAAAATGACTTTTATAGCCTTATTTGCAGCCTCTACAGCCCCATTTGTTTGTGGACGATAGGGTGAGGACTTATGATGTTGGATTCTCTTTTCTTTAAACAAATCCGAAAATTCACTCTGAAAGTGGAACCCATTATCAGTGATGATCTCGAATGGCATTCCGTACCGACAAAGGATGTTAGTATGAACGAACTATGCCGCCTTCTTGGCATTCAAAACCAAATAAGAGGCTGCCTCGATCCACTTAGTGAAATAATCTACAGCAACCAGGATGAATTGATGACCATTGGAAGCCTTTGGGTGGATCTTTCCGATCACATCTATGCCCCAAGTTGCGAAGGGCCAGGGTGAAGCAATGGGATTCAAATTGACCGGAGGCTGTTTTTGTAGCTTAGCAAAAATTTGACACTCATGGCACTTCTGCGCGTGCCTCACGCAATATGCATTCATAGTTGACCAGTAATAACCCAGGTTCATGATTTTTCGAGCCAGAGCTATCCCATGCATGTGTGGACCGGACTCCCCATTGTGTAAGGAATCCATAATGGTTTGAGCTTCCCCTTCATCTACGCATCTTAGATGCAAACCGTTCCAACTTCTTTTATATAGAACTCCCCCAGTAAGGAAATATCTGGATGCTAACTGTCTCAATGTCCGTTGATCAGTCTTCGAGGATCCATCCGGGTAAGCCTCGTTCTGAAGATAATTTTGTACGTCCCAAAACCAGGGCTTGTCATCGACCAAATTCATTATGTGGGCCGGCTGTTTCTGTAGCCGAACTGTGAAAGGTCGAATGATTTGATTCCCCTCTACATTGACCATGGAAGCTAAAGTAGCAAGGGCATCAACAAACTGGTTTTTTGCTCGGGGCAAGTAATGGAAAGTCAGATCCTCGAATTGTTGAGCCAATTCGTCCAAGCGTTGTAGGTATGGAACCAAACTCTCTTCCTTAATTTTCCACTTCCTTAGAGCTTGGGAGACTATTAAATTGGAATCCCCGAAAACCCTAAGGACTTTTATCTCTTTTTCCAGGGCCGCTTCTAACCCCTTAATGCAAGCTTCATACTCGGCTTCATTGTTGGTGCAGTCGAAATCTAACTTGACTGCGATTGGGACGTATTCTCCACAAGGAGTTTTGAACACGACTCCAATTCCATTTCCGTGATAATTCGAAGCTCCATCAAAATACATCTCCCAAACGTCATTTTCCACGTTCAAGAGATCTACGTCGGGAAACTCCACTTCTTTCATTTCGTCTTCCACGGGCAGTTCCGCTAATTGGTCAGCCAAGGCTCCTCCTTTTACTGCCTTCCGTTGCACAAATTTCAAGTCATAGGCTGCGAGCACTGACACCCACTTAGCCATTTTACTGTCAAGAACCGGCCTCTCCATAAGGAATTTCAAGGGGTTCGATTCAGAGATAACATATGTGGTATAGGATGAAAGGTAGTGCTACAGCTTTGTATAAGCCTAAACTAGAGCCAGACATAACTTCTCTATCTTATTATACTTCAGCTCATAGTCTAGCATCCTTTTGCTAAGGTAGTACACGACATTCTCTACCCTGGTGTCTTTTGCTTGTTGAGCTAGCATTGCACCCATCGCTTCTTCGGTCACTGATAGGTACAATAGCAAAGGTTTTCCTGGCCTTGGTGGTTGCAAGATTAGCGGAGATAGTAAATATTGTTTGACCTGATCAAAGGCTTTCTGACAATCTTCGTTCCATTTGACGGATACCCCTTTCCTGAGCAATTTGAAGATCGGACCACAAGTATCGGCCAATTGATTAATGAACCGGCTGATGTACTGTAGCCTTCCCAGGAAACCCCGAACTTCCTTTTCCGTCTTCGGTGCTGGCATTTCCAAAATGGCTTTGGCTTTTGAAGGGTCAATCTCTATGCCTTTCCGGCTGACCATATGCCCCAGAAATACTCCGGATGTAGCTCCAAATAGACATTTTGCCAGGTTGAGCTTTAAATTGTACTTTCGAAGCGTAAGGAAGAACTTCTCAAGTGCTGTGGTATGTTCTTCAACTGTTTTCGATTTAACAACCATGTCATCCACATACACCTCAACTTCTTTATGAATCATGTCGTGGAAGATAGTTGTTGCCATTCTTTGATAAGTTGCCTCGGCATTTTTGAGCCCAAAAGGCATGACCCTATAGCAGTAGGTTCCCCACTCTGTGATGAATGCCGTCTTCTCTTTGTCTGGCAAATGCATCATTATCTGATTGTACCCGACAGCGAGATCAGTCAAGGAGACCATCTCGTGTCCAGCCATTCGGTCAACCAACAAGTCAATATGAGGCAAAGGAAAATCGTCCTTCGGACATGCTTTATTCAGATCCTGGTAGTCGACACACATTCGCACCTTTCCATCCTTCTTAGGAACCGGCACTATGTTTGCTAACCATGTTGGGTAGACAATGGGATCTACGAACTTATTTTCCAATTGCTTAGCTACTTCCTCCTTGATTTTCAAGGACCATTCTGTTTTCAACCTCCTTAGCTTCTATTTTACCGGCTTAGCCTCGGGGTACACTGGAATCTTGTGTACTGCTATTGCTGGGTCAATACCCGTGATGTCACTAGCCTTCCACATGAAGCAATCGGCAAACTTCTTCAAGCATTCAATGATCTGTTCCTTGTTCACACAGTCAGATGCAATGTATGTATGTTCATTTTCTTCTTTGCCAATGATTATTTTCTCTTTTTCATTTTTTATTTCATTTATTTCTTTTTCATTATTTTTCCTAGGATATGCTTGGAAAGATTGACACGTAGGGTAACCAATGATCTGTAAGCTTTTATTGATAAGGACGGAATTGTCCTCAAAAATTACATCAAATTTAAAATCCGGATTTTCCAAATCCGATACAGAAGACTCGGAACTGGACTCTGACTCGATTTTAGACTCAGGGTCAGACTTAGACTCAGTACAGGACTTGGCATCAGGTCTAGACTCTTGGTTTGGCTCGGGAAGGGTTTTGTCAGCAGCGCGCTCCTCCTCGGTATACCAGTTGGTGAGAGGCCCTCTATTCGGCTTGATCAGGCTCAGCAAATCTTGGTTCCCATCATTACTAGTAATAACTGCAACCTCGTCAAAGAGACTGGGCTGCATGAGATCTTCTATCTCCAGCTCGGTTATTGCCTCTAGCTTGTTGTCCCAGACATCAGCAAATATTTCCAGCCCGGGCAGCATTTTCTTAGCTGTCGGGAAGTAGAATGGTTCCTGGAAGCCACAATAAGGAATTGTTTCTCCCGGTTTGCAAAAATGACCATTCAAAGTCAAAAGGTAAGGCCGCATCTGTATACTCTTCTTCTTTCTTCTCCTGGTCCTTCCAGCAAGGTCTTCATCAGTGGGCTCATAACCTAGCCCAAAGGTCCCTTTGTTCACCGGACACTCCCAAGCTTGCAGTGTGGGGTATGTTTTTCCGGACCTTGCCATAACCATTCCCGACAGGTAGAACATTTTCA
The DNA here is from genome assembly GCF_041381405.1 of Jatropha curcas. NCBI lineage: Eukaryota > Viridiplantae > Streptophyta > Magnoliopsida > Malpighiales > Euphorbiaceae > Jatropha > Jatropha curcas. The sequence goes on along the minus strand of NC_143152.1, from coordinate 14,901,079 downwards.
GCATTAAAGGGACCATGCAGTTTACTTGCATTGTCCCGAAATCAAAAGGAATTCGAGAGTTTGCAGTTTTTCCCTCTATGCACTGTACTGTGTCATATTGAAATCCTGAGAGGGGCAGGTTGGCATTCTCAAGGTTGACCTCAAAGAGAGGCTGGCCCTTTGTCTTCTTCAGTTGGCTATAGTCATCCCCCTGAATAGTTATAACTTTGCCCTCGTAAGGAAACTTGACCTTTTGATGCAGAGAAGAGGGAACTGCCTTAGTATGATGTATCCAAGGCCGTCCCAGGAGTAGGTTGAAACTAGTAGGCACATCAATTACTTAGAACGGGACCTCCATCATAGCTGCCCAATTGCTAATTTCAATGTAGCAACCCCCAACACTTCCCTCCGGGTGCTGTCATAAGCTTTGACTATCTGGTCCGATGGACTGAAATCTGCTTCCTCCAACCCCAGACAGCTAGCTACCCTTAGTGGGCAGACATTCAATGCTGACCCATTGTCAATGAGAACCATGGGCATAGTCTTTTCTCTAGTCTGAACAGTAACGTAGAGTGCATCATTGTGACTGCTTCCTTCCTTGGGCAAGTCATCGTCAGAAAACCCAATGCTTTGCATTTTGGCTGCTTTTGTAAGGGTGGATACTAGCACTTCAGGGCTAACCTCCACCGATGTTTGTAGCTGACTCAAGGCCTTGCAAAGAGCTTGGCGATGAGGGAAAGATGATGCCAGAAGTTCCCAAATTGATACCCTAGCCTGGGTCTTTTTTAACTGCAAGAGTACCGGGTCTTCCTTTGGCTCAGATGCCCTTTGGTAGGGCTTATTTTGGACTTCGTCCAGAATTACTGGTTCATAATGTCTCCCACTCTTGGTCATTACATCGATCTCTTCAGATAAGTCATTCAAGTCCAGGACACAGATGTCATTCATTTCTAGGAATAGTTCGAAAGGATCGATCAATTCCTGGTCAGCAACGATAGCATTTATCCCGTGATTTGGTAAAGGATTAGTGCTAATATTTGGCTTCCTCTTTGGACTGATTGAACCGTTACCCACCAGGTCTTGGATACAGTTCTTAAGCGTCCAGCATGCTTCAGTCTTGTGCCCGTTACCCTGATGGTACTCACAGTATTCATCAGCCCTATAGTTCCTCGGCAATGGGTTGGGTGGTGGCCTTGCTTCCAAAGGCTTAATGTAATTTGCCTTGACAGCCTCTCGGAATACAAAAAGGATTGGCATCCCGAGATCAGTGTAAGTCCTCCTCGACTAGCTGCCATTTCTCATATTCCCCACACGTAAAGGATTCGTGGGGGTGATACTTGCCACTTCGTGAATTTTGCTAGCTTGGCTAGGCTTCTTATACTTTGAGGTACCCAAGTCTTCTTTCAGTTGACCCATTTGGATTAAATCCTCTACCTTGGTCGCAGTAGCAATGAGCGACTGAAACGTTAGTAGGTACTGAGTTTGCAGTTGTTGTTGGTAGACAAGCAGCAGATTTTTGATGATTATGTCTACCTGTTCTTGTTCTGAAGGCCGATTGATCATTTGGGCGGCCTTGGCCCTCCACCTCGTAAGGAACGAGGAAAAGGGTTCGTTGCTCTTTTGTTTGGTGGTTTCCAGTTCTCTCCGAGTAACATCCACCTCTATATTATAGTGGTACTGCGTGTTAAACGCATTGCAAATGTCTTCCCAGGTCTTCATTTTAGTCTGATCCAGGCTGACAAACCATCTCAAAGCGGCACCAGTCAGAGATTTTTGAAACAACTGAGCAAGGAGCTCGTTGTTCAAGCCAAACGGGTTGAGGGCACCCACATACATTTTCAGGTGCATTTTGGAACAAGTGGTTCCATCAAACTTGTCCATGTTAGGCATCTTGAACTTTGTCGGCAATCTTGCTTCAGGGAATAAGGACAAGGAGTCCATGTCCACCACTTCCTTATGTGTTTTAAGGGCAGTGATTGACCTTTCCAAGAGTTCCAATTTTTCTTTCATTTTCTGAACTTCCAGCTCAGCAACAGTTCTGGAGGGCATGTCATCCAGGTTAAAGGCAGGGTTTGAGGACATCGGTCCAGCAGCAGGTCCCTGATTGGAGGTAGCAGGATCCCTTCCCACAGCAGAAGCCCCATTTCCATTACCACTACCTAGTTCCGCTATTAGGGCAGTTCTCTGGGCAGCTAATGCCTCACTCATTCTAGCCTCCATTCTGGCTTCCAGTTGTTCCATGAGATTTTGGATGTCAGCAAGTGATGCCATTGGTGCAGTTGAAGTTGGTGAAGTTGGTGAAGCTGGTGAGGTTGGTGAAGTTGGTGAGGTTGGTGATAGCACTGTAGGTGTGACTGGAACTTGGATAGGCACTCGAACAGTGGGTACCTGATAGGATAAGGGTAGCTGGATTAAGGTACAGTGGGTAGTATTCTGTATCAGGGGAGCTGAATGTGAGGTAGATCGACTCCTTTGTCTAATTGTGCATGACTAAAAAGAATATTTTGTGTTCTTTTTAATGTTTTTAATGTTTATGAAATGATATGTCATGAATGCGCACAATATCATGTCATAATTCGTTTTAATGATATGATTCACATCATTGGGTGCATATAGCCCTAAAGGATAGGTTCTATAGGCTATGACACAAATAGAAAATTGGCTTAATAAGGGACCCTTGAACCTTAAGTAAGGATATACCTAACCACATGTGAAACAAAGAGTTTCGCGTGGGTCCAACAGTACGCATACTCATGGGCCACCTCCAAAAGGATTAGGGATGGTTTGCGGTAACAGGGAGGACGCTTTGGCTGTCCGTCGACATAATCAAGGAGACCTGCCGATCAGCGCTACTTGCTATCCAGACTTAGAAGTTTGAACAGAAGAGAAGAAATTCATTTGAAATTCGTTTTTTATGCAATGGAGAAAAAGATTCTCAATCATGCAAATAAATCAACAAATTTAAATGTTTTAATTAAATTTTACAATTAAGTCCAAATTTTCTTATCAAGTATTCTTAAAGAAAGAACACTTGATTCGTGTTAGGGTACCCTACAAAACAAAGCACAATAAAATAATACCCTAAAGAAGGGCCGGTTAGTTGATGCAGCAATTGTAGTCCACTTTATGCAAAATGATTACATAACTAGTCCCCAGCGGAGTCGCCAAATTGTGAACCCTCCCCCGAAGGCAAAATTATGCTAGAACGAGGTATGCTCACGTGTGTGTTTTATGAAGTCGCCACCTAGTTTATTTTTATAAGGGAAAACTAAGAAAGAACCCTAAATGACTCCAATTTTAATTAACCTAAGTCTAGATTAATTATCCCAAAGTTTAAGGCACAATCTACGAACCCGAGGTGGATCCCGAGACTATGTCATGCTGATTAACTAACCTAAGTGTAAATGCCTTGCAAGGTAAATTGATGCAATTGGATTAGTAAAGTGTTTTGGTGATTTCGACTTGCCACTCGGGGTTAAATCCTGAACGTGCCTACGTACTCTCGTTTGAATGAGAGATCAAAGCCGACGTAGTTCGATAAAGCCTATTCAAAGGCATTTTGAAGGGGTATGCTTCATGCATGAGTGTGTGCATGCTTCGTGCATTTATTTTAGGCATTTTTGCCAAAGATTGATTGATTTTTTTGTTTTAGGCATTTGTTGCCAAAAGGTGTTTGATTGGGCAATTTATTGCCAAAAATTGATGTTTGGGCTATTTGTCGCCAAAATGGTTGATTAAGGCATTCGTGCCAAAAGATGATATGTAATTTAGGCAATTTATTGCCAAAGATTGGTTAGGCGATTTGTCGTCAAAATGATTAAGGGCATTTGTGCCAAAGGGGTTTTGTTGGGCGATTCATCGCCAAAATGATTAAGGCATTCGTGCCAAAAGATGATATGTAATTTAGGCAATTTATTGCCAAAGAAAAGGTGATATTTGGGCGATTTGTCGCCAAAAAGTGGTTATTTGAATTATAGGCAATTTGTTGCCAAAAGCGATTGATTAAACCGTAGGCAATTTGTTGCCAAAATGTGATTGATTAACTGTAGGCAATTTGTTGCCAAAAATGTGATTGATTAAGGCTTTTAGCCATAATTATTGATTAATTGGACTTTTAGCCGAACTATTCGAAATAAAGGCGATTACACCGTAGTTATTAATTAACTAGGCACTTTAGCCAATATGTTCAGAGTTTTAGCATTAATACCACGATTATTGATTAACCGGGTATTTTAGCCTTACTTAAGGCAATTTGCTGCCAAGATGACGATGGTGTGAATGCAGTTATTTAATTAGAGTTTAGAGTAGAAGAGAAATATGCACAAAATGCTGAAATTAAATGGGCAGAGTTTCGTTATTACCTGAGTTAATCGGCGGCCGCTTCTTAGCTTCAGTTTGAAAATTCTAGATTAAGCTCCTTCTTTGGGGAATGTTAATTAAAATTAATTCAATTAAGTGACCAAATATCACAACAGCAGAGTAATAAGAGCCTATACTAAATGCAGAAAAGCAGAAGAAGAACCACAAGGAGCGTAGGAGAGAAGAGAGCATCCGTCAACACAGACCGGGGTCCCTAAAACTGTCGATTCGGGGCTGTATTTATAGGGAAAAATCAGGCTGGAGGGCTGATGCCGCCGCCGTGGACGGCGGCTGCTGTCACCCTATCCTGTCTACTCGCTAGTTTTTCGTTCCAAAGGCTTTTTCTGGAGTTCCGTACCTCCAAAAATATTTGAGTCTGTTTGCAGTCCGGGAAAACAGGCTTTTTGAGCCTCAAAATTTAAGTATTCACAATAACATACAGGGGAACGGGAGTTAGGAAATGCATGCCTTCCAACCTTATTTCTCCCACACACGGATTCCATTGGTATAAATTCCGACATATGTTTCCTAGGAATTGGTCTAATCTCGACAACCAACAGGGGGTTTTGAGATTGACGATATCAACTCTCGGAAATGATTGCGGCATAACAATAGCAAATAGAATCGGGTGTTTCCTTAGGGGAAGTAACTACGGTTTTTGACTATATGCATTGGCTTTAGTCTTATTAGACTTACAAAGTCTGGGTTCCGCAAACAGGATTCGGGCTTTGTTGGGCTTACTCCTTTTGACGCACCTTTAAGGTACTAAGCTTGCGGTTGGTAATAATGTTAATTCTCGGATGGATGCACCTCAAACGCGAGGTTTAGGCTAGATCCATCGTCAAAGTTAACACCAGTACCGAAGGGTAATATGGGTAGAAAGTGGTCAAAAGAGAGAAATGCAGTATGAATGCAAAAATCCTAAAAGAGAAAATAAAGCGATTAAGCACATACGGACGATTAACAATTTTCCATCGGCTTTTCTAATCAATTTTATTTAGAAAAAGTAGGCTTTTAGAGTCAATTCCTAATTGCAACCACTTAATTATTAAAAATAACTGAGGATTAGTGGGTGCAAAGTCCCCAGCAGAGTCGCCAATCTGTTTTCGCCCCCCCCCCTTTTTATATTTTTTTTGAGAGAGAGATCCTTAAAACCCCGAAAAAGGACCTCGGAAAACATCTTTTGGATTTTATTATTTGAATTGTTGATTTTTATTGAAAAAGTGGTGTTAAAACCTTTTGGGAATGCGATGCCGATAAATCGGTCTTATAAAATATTTGAGTCGCCACCCATTATTTCGGCAATGGGACCGTTTCCAATTTTATTTTATAAACATGACTCCATTTAACCCAATTTTTATTTAAGGCCAATTATTTGGAAAACTGGTCAGGCGCACCGTGTGCGGTTCTAGGTAAGGGAATTGGGTACGTCAGCCCGTTGGAAGCCGACGCCCGGAAAACCGGCCTCTTTTAACCTACAATTTCTAATTTATTTTAATTTAGAAAAGCCAATTTATTTAATTAAACCCAACCCGAATAAATCAAACCGAGTTCCTATGTGGAAAATTAATTAATCGTCCCAAATAGATTCATTCATAGCATTCATAACCATTCACAATCACATCCATCATCCACCCATAGCAAAAATAATTAAAAGACCCGCTCTTGCCTTATGGTTAAAGGCGGGCCACAAACTGGATTTAATAATACAATATAAATAATAATAAATCCTAAAATCTCAAAATCATAGTAAATTAATTTGTTTGATTTGATTAGAACACAATCTGCCCATTATTGGTCATTTCTTGAATGAAAATTAAACATTTATTTAATGATATGAAATTAAAACAAAATAAAAAAAATGTTCTGTAACCCTAGAACAGTTGCGTCACGCAGCTGTTCTATGAAGAATAGTTTTGTGACGGAACTACTAGTTGCGTGACGCATCTGTTCGTGACCTTATCAAAATTTCCAGATTCATTGATTATTCATTTAAAACATAATATTAAATAAAAATATAAAAATGAAATAAAAACTATGCGCACGAACAGTTCCGTCACGGAGGTGGTCCAGGCAAAGTCACCTCCTTTTGGACATGAACAGTTGCGTCATGCAAGTAGTAGCTGCGTGACGCAGCTGCTCTGGTCCGTAACTACCTTTCAAACTACTCTTTTTACGTGTTCTTTTTATTAACAGGTGTTTAACATAACCCAGAAATACTCAATAACAAGCAGAATGTTACTTAATCAAAACCAAACTAATCAAATACTAAGAAAATAAGATATTCCACAAATAAAGAACTACAAATGAAAAGGAAGGTTTAGATGGTTACCTAACCCTCATATTCGAGGATTGCATACGGTTTAGATGATTTAGGAATGTAGCTCCACGATCCTAGAAGTGTTTGTTAACAAATTTTAACAATAAAAATTTTCTTTTCTTTCCTTTTCTCTCTTTTCCCTTTTTTATGACCTTTTTTGCTTAGTATTTTTAATCTATTATCTCTAATAGCTTGATCTTCCTCAAGGTAACTCACTGGAGTTCTTGGGGAAAACCCTAGCAGCATAAAGCCCTAGAAATCTTTCTAAGTCCAAAAATGCCAAAGTCTAGAGAAAAGTCTCGTTTAAAACACAAAAAGTTGTATTTATATGGGTAGGGCAACAGAACAGAGCTGCGTCACGCAACTAACAGCTGCGTGATGGACCCTCGAGCTGCGTGACGCAGCTTACTTTTAGTACAGTTGCCGCGTATCCATACAAACAGTGCAGACCGTTACACGGGCCTGTCCAAATGATGCCATCCTGGTCAGAGTTGCGTGACACAACTATGAGTGCCGTCACGCAACTTATAGTTGCGTGACGCAACCCTAACGCAGGTCAGACTCCTTGAACCGGTTTAAATCAATTTTTGGTTAAAAACACTTCTGGTTGACCCTGATTCCCTATTCCGCATCCTTATATCATCATTGGGTTAGGCGGGGGCATAAAAACACGCATCAACAAGTTCACTAACAAATAAATATAAATAAGTTCTCATACATATAACTATATAAAAAATTAATTATTAAAATTAGGAAATTTCCTTTCTAGCTCTGCGGTGAAGGAAATAGAGCTTTAGCCGGGACAAAGAAGAATTTACTTTCTGGAAAAGTTAAACAAAAGAAATGTGAGTTTAATAATGAATGGTATTTATTGCATAACACAAGCATTCACACGAAATGCTTCCTAAAGTACTAAAATGAACGCACAACCGGTTAAGCGTATGGCACAACATCAGCATCTACAAGTAATTACACCTTCAGGTAATCACATAAGCGAATATTGGTCATTGGCGTCACCGAAACCCCCGATGAGCCGTCCTCACACATGGCTCATTTTCTAATGACATGTGCACCAGGGAGTCGATCCACCATACATGGCCAACCGGTCTAATCCTCGCTTGACCAGCCCTCTCATTTTTTTTATACTCTCTTTTCTTTCCATACCAATAGGAGGCCACCTTGTAGTTTTCCATATAATTCATATCATCAGATGCACACGAGGGCGTCGATCTCCCCATACATGGCCAACGGTATTGAAGAATGCCCTCACAAACCCATGGTGACCCACTTCATCCCAATTCCACGCAAATAAGGCAAATAAATGTCACAACACAAATAATCAAACAATGCAATTAATGCAGCATATTAAATAATTAAACATTATCATGCAAGAGCGCAAATAGACATTCATATACTAATTTAAATAAATATCATAATATTATATAATAATTGGTACTTGAAAATAAATAAATAAATAATAAAAATAAATAAATAAATAATAATAATAATAAATAAATAAATAATTAAAGACAAAGCTCTGTATAGAAATGATTCTATGTATGCTGCAAATGATAAATACTATTTATTATTACTTACTTTGCTAAACAGGAAAAATACTCTAATTTCGGGTCCTAACTTATTGAAGCAGTGAACAACTAGAGCGATCTAAGCGAAATGGCATTCGAAGGAGAGGAGAGAATTGAATCGAATAAAGTACTCTATTTTAAATATACATGAGTTAATTCTTTTTATAAATAAATCAAGTTTCAATCGTTTTTACTTTTCGTAAACTACATGTTTGGTTTTCATGGAGGAATGCCTAATAAAATTTAAAAAAGATTTTTAAATGGGATTAAATAATCTTGGGGAAATATATATATTATGTATTTTATTGCTAAACCCGGTTTATTGTAAAATTTTATCAAAAAAAAAAAATTTCTAAAGATTTCAATTGCTGACTGATGATAACAATTGGAGGTTAAGGTAATAAGCTTAAGTTTCTTGTAAGCTTTACCTACGTGGTAATAAATAGTTGAGCGAATTTTGTTCTAAATATGATGGTTTTTCCTCACTTTGTTGTCTTTACCTTGAAACCTTTAGTAGGATTGTTAGAGGAGGAAATTCTAGTTCCCATGATGCCTTTCCACCAGTTATTTTAGGGTTATGAAATTTTCTATACTAGAAATATTCGGCTTCTTTGAATCTTGCTAAAACAGTTCATCCATGCCCATCTAGTTTTCTATAAGTTCTCCCATACTTACCTAATTTTCATGTTTTTATCTCGGTTCTTTTATCTGAACAACTTGCGCGTAATCGGGTTAGATAGCTAGTATGGATTGCAATGACTTTTCCTCTATTATACGCTTTCTTTGCTAGTTGCATCCTTGTTTCTTGTTTACTTCTAAAATTCGAGGATGAATTTTTATAAGGGGGGAGACTGAAACGACCTGGAAAACTTTTTCCAAAAATTATTCATTTAAAAATTTAACCATAAATTTCAATCAATGAAATCCAACGAAAGATAATTTTCTATGCTGCGAATCAAACCTGAAAACTAAATTTAAACCGTAAAACTCGGTCGAAAAACATGTAAATTAGTTGAAAACCGAACCGAAACCCATGATTTGGAACAAACTGAACTCAAATTGAGAGAATATGGCAAAATTATTTTTTTGGGGTCCGAAAACTCATTTCCTCTCTTCCCCGTTAGTGCCAACAGCCCCTCCCCTATCCTCCTTTATTTTCTGATCACCGAAGCTGGAGCTTGCAGATCATAGCTCCTTCTCGTTGCTGTTGTTCCTCTAGTCACCCTCTCCATTTTTCTGTTCGGTTTATAGCGTGGCAAAAAGGGAAAAGTTTTTCCCGATCAGACAGTCACCTTCAATTGCTCTCTTCATTCTTCCGGCGACTCTCTCCCTTCTCGAGCAGCTGGGGTGACAAGTTCAACTCAAAATGGCTCCTTGCGACTAGGTGAGCATTTTCCCTCAGTCGATTGATGGGTTTATTAAAAATTAAGGAAACCGCCATGGATAGCGGCTTAAAGCTTTTTATTCCGGCCAATTAGAGGACCAGCCTCACCAAACTAACACCAGAAATGGACTCCTCAGCAAATTTTGAGTTGGATGGTATGGTCGTTGATAAATTCTGGGCGGCCTCGATTTTTCGGCCACCGTCGGCGGCAAAAGTCCGGTGAGTCCCCGGCAAAGTCCTAAGAGGCAGAATCATCTTCTCCTCGCGCGGATCGTGGAAACATAGTCCAAGTTTTGATTGGTACGCTCTAAGACCTAGTCCCTCATTTTTGGTATAAACTCCAAATTTAAAACTATAACTTGATTGCGATTAAATAATTAATCGAATACAATTCTTGTTAGGGAACCTCGATAGATAAATACACTTAATTCTGAAAATTCAGAGTACAAGTCATTTAGAATAATTGTTACGAATAAATTATTCAATTTTCAACGCGTCGCGTAGCTAGATAATTAGTTTCCTACCAATCTCAGTAAATTTGATGAATTCCTTGTTGATTAATGAATTTGCTAGACTGTCGGCTATAAGTTTAAGCTAGAATTTAGGATTTCTAAGAAATGGCAGCTGCTACGAGATTGATTCTTATAAATTTGGACTAATAAAGACCAAGTATGAGTGTGTTTTACTTTTCTTTAAGATGATATGAACTAAATCTATATCGGAGGTAGGAACATGTTTTTTTTTTTCATAATTGTTGTTAATATTAGAAGTTTTAATGATTAAGATGGAATAAAATGAGAATTATTTTGTAATAGCAACATGTATTTTGTTAATCTTTTGAACTATGGCTTTTAATATTGAGTTTAAAGTTTGAAAATGGGTTTGTTGAATAAGAGTAATAATTGATAATTGTTAATTGTTGGAAATATCGTGTAAAGGAGGATGGACATTTGATTTGATTGATTGCCCGATGGATGGGCTGTGTGGATTGAATAAATATATAGAGAGAGTATTTGACATTATCTTAGCAAGTAGAATGTCCTACTTTTAGGGGAGGTTCTGCTGAAATTTCGATAGAATCTGCACTAGTTATATTTAATAATTAAGTTAATAGGCTTATTTAGAATAGTTCTTTAACTCGATATATTTAAAATAGAGTACTTTATTCGATTCAATTCTCTCCTCTCCTTCGAATGCCATTTCGCTTAGATCGCTCTAGTTGTTCACTGCTTCAATAAGTTAGGACCCGAAATTAGAGTGTTTTTCCTGTTTAGCAATGTAAGTAATAATAAATACTATTTACCACTTGTAGCATACATAAAATCATTTACAGAGCTTTGTCTTTAATTATTCATTTATTATTGTTATTATTATTTATTTGTTTATTTTTATTATTTATTTATTTATTTTTAACTACCAATTATTATATAATATTATTATATATATATTTGAATTGGTATATGAATGTCTATTTGCACTGTTGCATGATAATGTTTAATTATTTAATATGCTTGCTTTAATTGCATTGTTTGATTATTTGTGTTGTGATATTTATTTGCCTTATTTGCATGGAATTGGGATAAAGTAGGTCAGCATGGGTTTGTAAGGGCGGTCTTTGATACCATCGGCCATGTATGGGAAGATTGGCGCCCCCGTGTGCATCTGATGATATGGATTATATGGAAAACCACAGGGTGGCCTCCTGTTGGTATGGAAAGAAAAGAGAGTATAAAAAAAATGAGAGGCCTGGTTAAGCGAGGGTTAGACTGGTCGGCCATGTATGGGGCTTGACTCCCTAGTGCACACGTCATGAGGGGATGGGCCATGTGTGAGGACGGCTCATCGGGGGTTTCGGTGACGCCACTGACCAATTTTCACTTGTGTGATTACCTAAAGGTGTAATTACTTGTGGATGCTGATGTTGTGCCATATGCTTGAACGGTAGTGCGTTCATTTTAGTACTTTAGGAAGTATTTTGTGTGAATGCTTGTGTTATGCAATAAATACTATTCATTATTAAACTCACATTTCTTTTATTTAACTTTCCCAAGAAGTAAACTCTTCTTTGTCCCGGCTAAAGCTCTGTTTCCTTCGCCGCAAAGCTAGAAAGGAAATTTCCTAATCTCAGTAATTAATTTTTTATATAGTTATATGTACGAGAACTTGTTTATATTTATCTGTTAGTGAACTCTGTAGTTGTAGGATTGTATCCGATAAACTTATGTGGATGTTTAGTTATTCAATTATGTGTATGCATGAACAAGTTAGCCCATACTATATGAATGTTTCATATTATAATTGGGCCCGAGCTATAAAATGTATAAGATGCTAGATTTGGGCCAAAGTATAATATAATTATGAGATTTATTATGCATGGCAATATGGGCTAAATGTTTGAAATTCATATTGATATGGTTGAATTTTAGTGGTTCAAGCTTACCACGGGCATCGGGGGCCTTATGCTTACCTGGGCCCTAGTGCCAGTCTGGCCCATGGTTTCGAGTCGTGACAATCTACAGCCCTAATTTTCTAGGGCCCTTCCAACTCTTATCAATGACAGTCAGCAATAAATACTATCCATTGGGTTCCGTACCTAAGTACACTTTTTTTTTTTTTTTTAACAATTAAAGACAAACTGTGATGTTTGACTCGTGTAATTATCAAAGATTCAAAATACCACCAAAACATCAACATTTTCTTTGCTTAAAGTTGGTTCACGTTGTCCTTCAAATATTCAAAAACTTTTAAAATAACAATACTACATTGTTTCAGTCTGTCCAACAACTTTCCCATTCATCTAAGGTTTTCAAATTGTCTTTATTGCAGTTGAAGTAGCCCAAAAAAAGGATGTGATGGCGGCAGTACTGGTCGCTGAGCAGAGGATGAAGCCCTAGACGTACCTGAAGAAGAAGGAGGGATAGACCCTCCTCGTCCACGGGCACTGCGTCCTGGGCCACGACCTCCACGCGAACCACTGCCAGACGCGTCTGAATCAAACGCTCTGCCTCTAGCCATCTGTACTGCAGATATCAGAACCTAGATAAAATGAATTTATACAATTATATGAATTGTAGAACATGTGGTAAATATGAGTAAAGAAAGTTAATAACATTGAAATTCTTCATTAGTAATATTAATTAGATATACATTTATCAATTTGTAACAGTAAAACTGCTCTAAGTATTAAGTGTCTTCAACATCATCTGCTTCCTCCTCCTCTTCATCATCTACCTCTTCTTCATATACGTCTTCTGAGGTACCCATGATGATTTGATCTTCTTCCTTTTCATCATCCAATGCTCCTATTTCAACATAAGATCGGCTTTCATCATCCAATCTATCCGTTAAATCTTCAACAACTTGCATCGGTTGCGTATAAACCCTAACTTCTTGAAATGGCTCCGATACTGCGAGTGAAGCAGATTATTTGGTTTCAAGTGCATGAACAACTGATCTAGCCTTGACTTTACACACTGCCATCCAATCGCAATGATCTCGTTTAAACGATGGATATGGGACATAGTACACCTATGCAGCTTGCATTGCCAACACAAAAGGTTCATAATTTGTATATCTTCTTCTTTGATTAATATCTACTAGATTATACTTAGGATGAACCTTCGTGCCAACGTTTGGCGTAGGATCAAACCATTCACATTTGAATAAGATTGTGCACTTCATTGGTAGGCCTGGATATTCTAACTCTAAAACCTCAACCAATTTCCCATAAAAATCGTTTGACACATCACTGTAGTTTGATCCCTTTATGCAAACACCGCTGTTCATTGTCTTTCTGCTTCTCCCATAACCCTCAGTGTGAAACTTGTAACCATTTACAAAGTAGCCAGAGTAGGCATTAGCAACCGGTAGTGGTCCCTTTGCTAGATCCATAATGAATCTGTTACCAATATCGATTCCCGAGCTTCGAGCCTATGGGAAATAGTAATGACATGAGTGAGATTTAATAAATGTACATTCCATGTTGTGTACATTGAAAGTAACTTACATAATATTTGAACCATTCTGCAAATTCGAAGTCCAGCTTTGCATCAACTGCAATATCAGTGAAATTGGGATTTTGAAGCCGCAAAAGATTGATATATTTCTAATTTATCAACGAACCAAATTAGCATAAGTATGATTTAACAACGGCCTACGCCGGGTTTAGACTGTATACAATATGTATACTTAGTGTACAAATGGTGTAATCTCTTCGCAATTCAATAAAATATAGGTTTGAGCCGCTCGTATCTCTGCATCAGTCAATCCTCTTTTTTTTTTATTTACCAATCGTACGCCCAGGATAGGTGAATATTGTTAGATTTCCTTCAAACTCACATTGTATTTGATCTCCTCCGTCATCGTTACGTGGCACTCTCCGATGCTTGGTGAAAACATGTTGGTCAAAGTAGTGTGAACAGAATGTGGAAGCTTCTTCCACCAAATATGCATTGCAAATTGATCCCTCGACCTTTGCCTTATTGCGCACATTCTTTTTAATTTTCTGCAGGTGTCTGTCATTGTACAATGCCAATATGTAAGTATGAGTTCAAATAAATGATGTAATGATTAGAATGGGATGTTAGTGATTCACCTCTCAAGTGGATACATCCATCGATATTGTACCGGTCCTGCTACACGACATTCATAGGGCAAATGAACCGGCAGATGTTCCATAGAATCAAAGAAGCCGGGTGGAAAAATTCGCTCCAATTTGCACATCACTACTGGGATTTCTCGCGCTAATTGGTCCATATCATCGCATCGGATAACAGTCATCGTCAATTCCTTGAAAAAGAGACTCAATTCTATCATTGCTTCCCAAATTTTTCCTGGTAATAATTCCCGGAATGCCACAGGGATCAATCTTTGCATAAAAACATAACAGTCATGGCTTTTCATGCCAAACAATCTGTACTTCCTCATGTCCACACATCTACCTATATTTGAACAGTATTCATCTGGAAACCTTAATGATCGTATCCATTCGCACAATAATTGCCTTTGGGGTTTATCTAAACAATAACATGCCTTTGGAAACTTACCAGTAAGTACAGATTGCTCGAGTTCTGATCGACGACAAATTTCCTTCATGTCTGCTCTCGCTTTTGCATTATCCTTGGTTTTCCCTTCAATGTTCATGACAATGTTGAACAGATTTTCAAACACATTTTTTTCTATGTGCATCACATCAAGGTTATGACGGATAAGAAGTGAACTCCAGTATGGCAAATCCCAGAAGATGCTTCACTTTTTTCACCCGCTATTCCTGCCAATTCTTGCATTTGCCTCATCTGCACCTAACTCTGTAACTTTCATAAGCCCCAGATCTTTAATTTCTTGTAATATTTCAGCTCCAGACTTCACAGGCGAAGGGGGTTCAACAATAGTCGTGTTCTTTCCAAAGCATTGTCGATTTCTCCACCAAGGGTGAGATTCTGGTAAGAATTTGCGATGACAATCAAACCAACATTGTTTACCTCCATTCTTCAATGTAAATGCATTAGTGTTTTCCATGCAATGAGGACAAGCCAATTTGCCTGCCGTACTCCACCCAGATAACATTCAAAATGCTGGAAAATCACTGATGTTCCAAAGCAAAGCAGCTCGCATTATGAAATTCTGATTGGTCGAAATATCGAATGTTTCAACCCCATATTCCCATAAATAATTAAGTTCGGCAATCAAGGCTGCAGAAACACATCAATTTTATGTTTCGGATTAGTAAGGCCAGGAACAATAACACACAAAAACATATATTCATCTTTCATACACATTGACGGTGATAGATTGTATGGTGTGACAATGACAGGCCATGATGAATATTGTTGTCCTGATTGGCCAAACGGCTGAAACCCATCAGTACAAAGCCCCAATCTCACGTTTCTCATATCAGCAGCAAACACAGGATGAATGTTATTAAAATGTTTCCACGCTTCAGAGTCTGACGGATGAGTCATTATACCATCCTCATATTCATGCAAAGCATGCCATGTCTTGTGTTCAGCTTTCGCCTTAGATGCATATAACCTTTGAAGGCGAGGAACAAGAGGGAAATAATACATCTTCTTGAAAGCCTTCTCTCTTTGTACTCTACCAGTCCCTTGACCTCGCCGTTGATATCTTGGAAGATTACAAAACTTGCATTCTCTAAATTTCGAGTCAACACCCCAGAATATCATACAATTATTACGACAGCAATCAATCTTTTCTACCGGTAGTCCCAATCCCCGAACTAATTTTTTTGTCTGATAAAAATTATCAACCATTGAATGGCCTTCAGGCAACATTTCCTTTGCTGACTGCACAAAATCATCGTAACACGTTTCTGAAAAATGGTGCTCCGCTTTCATGTGCAGTAATCGTGCCACAACAGATAGAACTGAATGATTCTTGCATCCAGGCCACAGTTCACTATTAGCTGCACTTAGCATGTCAAACAATTGCTGTGCTGCTACGTTTGGCGATTCCTCCATATTATCCCAATGACATTCTACTCTACTCGCATCGATTACCATATCATTGCATTGATTACCATACAGAAATTGATAAGGCTGACCTTCTAAACTTACTGGAATGGAGTGGCCTGACCCACTGGCAACTCGAGGTTCACCATGATGTATCTATTCGTAATAATTTTCCATGAACCCATTTTTGCACAAATGAAGTTTCATTGTATCGATGTCTAAGAAGGCTCTATTTCGACACTTCTTGTGATTACATGGTGTTTTCGCACTGCCCCCGAGCGACCCGAAAAACCGCCCGATTCTTGTTTTTGATTTGGAAAAAGATCTTTGTTTTTTAACAATTGGTGACAAAACATTTTAGGATACGATGCCGATAGATCGATCTTATAAAACATTTGAGTCGCCACCCCATTTTTTCGGCAATGGGATCGTTTCCAATTTTAAAAGTGACTTCATTTAAAACCTAATTTTATTTAAGGCCAATTTAGAAAACTGGTTAGGCGCACCAAGTGCTATTCTAGATAAGGAAATTGCGTATGTCGGCCTGTTGGAAGCCGACGCTCGGAAAACCGGCCTCTTTTAACCTACAATTTCTAATTTATTTTAGTTTAGAAAAGCCAATTTATTTATACAAACCCAATCCGAATAAATCGAACTGAGTTCCTATGTGGAAAATTATTTAATCATCCCAAATAAGTTCATTCATTGCATTCATAATCATTCAAACCACACCAACCATTCAACCCACAGCAGTTAAGTCAAAGTAAACAAATGACCCGCTCTTGCCTTATGGTTAAAGGCGGGCCACGAACCAAATCTAAAGTACATTCTACCCAATTCAAATCCGAGAAACCCTAAAAAACCCAAAATTAGGCATAGTAATATATTAACATACTAGACTTGATTAAACCGCAATCTGCCCACAATTGGTTGTCTCTTGAACTATTAAGAGATTTGAATATTTATTTAATTGCACAAAATTATTATTATTATTTTTAAAAAAAAAGAACAAAAATCTTTTCTGGAACGTTAGAACAGTCGCGTCACGCAGCTGTTCTATGGAAGAACAGTTGCGTGACGGATCTAACGGTTACGTGACGCAGCTGTTCATGATTTGGGAAAACTTTCAGATCCATCAATCGTTTATTTCAAATATAGTACTAAACAGAAAATAAAAGTGAAATAAAATCATAAATACGAACAGTTCCGTTACGCAACTAATCTGGGCAATTTAACTATGTTTTGGACATGAACAGTTCCGTCACGCACCTTATAACTGCGTGACACAACTGCTCTGGTCCGTATCTACCTTTCAAACAACCTTTTTTACGTTTTCCTTTTATTAAAACATGTTTTACTACAACCCAGAAACATCCAAGAATGGGCAGAATACCGTTTAATTAAGGTCACACTACTAAAACACCAATAAAATAAATAATAATGAATAAACAACTAAAAAATACCAAGAAAAGTCTTAGATAATTACCTAACCCTCAGATTGAGGATTGTAAACAATCTGAACGCCTTAAAGAATGAGATTCCAGGGTCCCAGAAGCCTTTGTTCACCAAGTTTCAACACCCACCTCCTTCTCTCTTGTTTTTCTCTCCTTTTTCTCTTTTTTATGATTTTCGTTTTAACTTAATTAATCTCTAAAGGTTGTTTTTCTTCAAGGGAACTCAGTAGAGTTTCTGCAGAAAAACCTAGCCGCAATTGTCTCTTTTTTACGCCCTAAAAATTCCTCTCCCTAATAAGATAAAAAACGCAGTATTTATATGGGTAGGGCAACAGGGGATAGCTGCGTCACGCAACTGACGGCTGCGTGACGGACCCGATAGCTGCGTGACGCAGCTCACTTTCTGGACCGTTGCCACGTATCCAAACAGAATGTAAAACCGTTATGTCGGCTTTCAAGGTGACGTCATCTTAATTGGAGTTGCGTGACGCAACTGTCAGTACCGTCACGCACCTTATAGCTGCGTGACGCAACTCTAACGCAAATCAGTCACCCTCGAATTGGTTTAAATCAATCCTTGGGTTTAAAGACTTCCAGATAACCATGATCCCTCATTTCGCGTCCTCGTATTCTCATTGGGTTAGATGGGGGCATAAAGACACGCGTCAACACATGGACACCTCAACTTATTACCACCCATAAAACTGAGATTACCAACTGCAAACTGTATAAACGCCTCCAATCCTTGCAGGAACTCTTGTCTTAATATCCCATTGACTTCGAACCTCCAGTACATCCAATCTCGATTATTTCGCATTTTTTTTACCTAATTAACACTGTGTTTATAAAGGGCAAATTATATGTAATTCCATTAGACTAAACCATCCTTAAAACATGCCACAATGTAATGTTCAATTTACACTTCTAACTAAGGTTATTTCTATAATAAGGATAATTATATATAAATGTAAAATCACTAAGTTCATTTATTCAATACAAAGGTTATATAATAATATATAAACCTACTTATATAAAGGTAAGTGTACTATTCCACATATTGAATTTTTTGGAAAAGAATTCGGCAGCATTTCGGCACAACACAATCAAATCTCAAATACAAAGACACTTCAATAAACACTTCTATATCATACTAACATTTTCTAAAGGCAAAATGGCCACTACTAGGCCTCTAATCCAAACTCATCATTCATTTTAAAAAAAACATATTTAAGAATAATAACGACAATAATATAAAAAAAAATGCATATTTGTAAATAAATATTTGAGTGCACCTTTACTTTCCCACTTCCAAAGAAAAGCAAGAAAAATCTTTATTATTATTATTATTATTATTATTATTATTATTATTATATAGAAAGCTCAGAAATTACTTAGTGCAGACATACATAAGTAATTAATATTAATTAACTAAAAAAAATTATCCTATAAAATTTGATAATTTAAAATTAATTAAGTAAAAAAAAATTATCTTATAAAATTTGATAATTTTTTATTTCTAATTATAATAGTCCAATGCAAATTAACTACTTGATTAGAAGACTTCCTCGTTCATGCTAGTGGGGAAAACACATAACAGATAACTTAATCTAGACATGCAACTTGTGAAACTATTATTATTATTATTATGTATAATAAAAAAAATACTATTAAGTAATTAATTAAAGTGAAACCTTCTTTTGTTAATCCTAAATTAGGTGTAAAGCAGTGCCTTTAATTATGAAATGAAAAATTAAACTTGTCATGGAGATGGCGGCAACTGCATTCATACAATAATCCATTGTGATTAGATATTTATTGCACTTTGTTATCAATTTTTTTAATTATAATTAGTCGGCATAATTATGAGTTCAACATAGTAAGAGACAAAAAAAAAAAACTGTTGGGGCAATTGTTTAAAATGCTATGGCATTACTATTGGGCCTGTTGTTTGGAATACTGAGGCCTGAAGGGGAGAATTAATGGACCAAGGAAGAGATACACTAGCCCAAAAACTAGCCCAAAGGCCTAAAATATGAACTTATTATGTCAACGTTCTTACTTTGATTAGCGTAGTCGATCCTCAATATTAAGCGTCGTTTGTTTCCGGAAAGTTTACTTTCTCAGAATACATTTACAAGAAAATTATTACATCTGTGCACAAACAAGAAAATATTTATTTGAATCTCATGCATATGTACTAAATATAGTAACAATAACAAATTATTTTTCAAATAATAACAATAACAATATTAATAATAATAATAATAATAACATTAACAATAATAATAATAATAATAATACTAATAGTAACAATTTAATAACAATAATAATAATAATAATAATAATAATAACAGTAACAATTTTAATAACAATAATAATAATAATAATAACAACAGTAAAACACATAAATCGCAAAAAAAAAAATTCAAAAAAAATTAAATCGCAAAACTAACTACCTTAACTAATGTCCAAACGGTCGCGAACGGCGTTAAGGAGTGACCGGACGTGCAATGGAGCGGAGGTGGCGGCGTCAGGCGGGCTGGAGCGGCATCAGGACGGGCTGGAGCGGCGCTGCGAACGGAGGAGAGGAGAGGAGAAGGAGAAGAAAGAAAGAAGAAGGAGGGCGTCTGGCGTTTAAAGCCCTAAAATTTGCGACCGACCAAATTTCATTAAAATCGGTCGCAATTTTTAACTCTGCGACGTCGTTTTACTTCGCAATAAATTTGCGACCGATTTGAGACCATATTCTTCGGTCGCAAAAATTAGGTCGCAAATAGGTCTCAAATCGATCGCAGATTTTATTCTTTATTTTGAAGCGCGCAATTTTGCGACGGAATAAAGCGTACCCATATATCGATCGCAAAATCGGTCGCAAATACGTCGTATATCAGTCGCAAACTGAAATACAAACTCGCGGGAATTTTTAGCGCTACAATTTGCGACTGTTTGCAAATAGGTCGCAAATCGGTCGCAAATTTGCGACCGATTTTTGTCGATCGCAATAATCGGTCGCAATTTGCCGATTTTTTTGTAGTGCACTTTTTCCCATTCTTCTCTTATTCTTCCATTTTGGCGTTCTCTTCTTCCTCTCCTTCTGTTTGTTTTTCTTCATTTCCTACTCACTAAACACACTAATTTCACTTTATTAAACCTTAGGTAAGTGTTTAATATTGGAGATTTAAGTTTCGTTAGTAATATTTGGTGATTATTTTTAAGGGAATTTGGAGATTTTTTTACTTAGTCAAGTAAGTGTTTTGATGTTTTTCTTTCTAATTTTTTGGTTTTGATTTCTCTTTAAGCATTTCCATGTCCATTCATGCTCCAATTCTTCTTTTATTTGTTTTCTTGGTTTTGATTTTTGATTTTTTATTTATGTAGAGGTTGGGGAACCCTCTACCAAAGAGAAAGGCAAAGCTAAGGCTTAGAGAACTTTTATTTAAGCTTGTAGAAGCCTAATTTGAGGTTTGTTCTCATAAACACACTTCCTTTATTTTTTATTTTTAAATTTTTAATTTTTAGCCTATTATGAGAAATTTGGGGTTTATGTTGAAATTGGTTATATGAGAGTGAACTGAATGCTAAAGTGTGTTCTTGGGTGTATTTAAGCATAATTATATGTTTGACTAAAGAGGAAAACATTTCCTCCTCCTATTCCTAAGAGTGGTCGAACCTACTAAGGTTAAGGGCCTTATGTTTTTCTTATCCTTTTTGCTTGCTTATGTTCTTTATATGATGCTAGATAGGTATTTGACCTGCGGTCGAAATTCCTACCTTAAATCTTTAGTCTTTCATGAGTTTTCTATGACAAAAGTATGACAAGTTTAAGGATTTTTGCATGATAGAGATTAATTAGTTGAATTGGTACTATATATATGTTATTAAGAATAAATACATTGTATTATGCTAGATAGGAAGTTCATTTGCCTAAGTAGACCAAGCATGGTACTTTCCCTACTTATGCCATAACATAGGAAAAGTCACTTTTTTGGAATATGATATGCCTTTAAATGATAATATGCTTTGGTGTGATGGTAAATAAGATATGTGTGTGAAATTTGGATGAAATGCTAAGTTAAACCTTGAGGAATGAGAAATTTCCTACTCTTGAATTTATGAAAATATTGAGAATTTGCATCAAAGTGTGTATGTTTGACCTATGGATATGCTTACACGTGTCTGAAGGATACTTTAAATGGAATCTTTTGATTGATATATGTTTTAAAATGGTATAAGTGATTTTTATGACAAAAATTTTCTATGTTAAGTAATTGTGCTTAAGTATGGAATTTTCATGAATTACTTAAATTTTAAATTAAGCTTTCATTATGATTTCAAGAAGACTAAAGAAAAATAAGTTTTATGAGAAGTGTTATGAATTAAAAAATAAAAGTTATGTTTTGGGGCTCTAATATACTTGGTGTGAATTTGATGTGTGATTTGATTTATTATGTAAGATGAGCATGCTCGGCATTGATGCCATTATGATATGAAGCTATGGTTATATGCGAGGCACGTGGGTGCCTTATGTTAGAGTGGACGCGCTCCATATGTTATGACAGGCTCTGGAAGCCCCCTATGATTATGTTGACATATAGGGCCATTATGAGTAAGTTATGAAATCTTATCCGCTCCATTTTCTCTTAAGTGTATGAAAGCCCCTTAAGAAAAATGTTTTCAAGGAAATTAAATTAATAACTAAGATTATGTTATATATTTGATCTTTGTTTTTGGAATATGTGTGACTATGTTATTAATTAAATCTTTAAAGCATGTTAATGGGGAATTTGGAGTTAAAATGAAAAGCATGTTTAAGAGTGAAATAAACATCAAGAGTAATGAATGTAAGATATGATATGATGTGATGTGATGTGATGATAATTATGATTGTTAATGATTTGTAAGTAAAATATGAAATTATGTGCTATGAATGTGAAATCATGTTTTGTTATCCAAATGTTTTTTTTTTATATAAAATGAAACTCTTTTAAAATTTCTGTTTTAAGTATGTTTCCATCACAACTTTGGTAAGTATGTGTTTTATGAGCACCAGTGAGTTTTATACTCAATGCATTGATTTTTATCACGCGTAAGTTGGAAACCATGGTTGCTGCTCGAAGAGCAGAGGAGTAGCATTAGAGTAGAAGAGAATTATTTTGGTATTGGTAGGATTAGTTTTATGTAATTAAGAGTTATGGCATGTATAATTATTATCTATTTTGAGATTTTGTTATTCGAGTTATATAACTTAAGCATGTTATTATAAATTATTTTGGTGTATATATTTGGAGTTAAGCATGAGACTTATTCAATGATTGGATATAAAATATTTTCTAAGTTAGTTTGCATGGTTGGATTATTAGGACTTAATATATAAATGAATGCATTTAGTTTGATGATTATTATGATGCTAATAAGGAATTACAAGGTTATGAAGTTATAGAAGTGTTGTTGTGTTGTATCGATTATTGGAGTTTGATGGGAGTTTGGAGTTTGAATTTGGGAGTATTTTGTATTCACATGTTTGGCGA
Organism: Jatropha curcas; assembly: GCF_041381405.1. Lineage (NCBI taxonomy): Eukaryota > Viridiplantae > Streptophyta > Magnoliopsida > Malpighiales > Euphorbiaceae > Jatropha > Jatropha curcas. Next base: position 14,878,002 of record NC_143152.1, on the reverse strand, counting down.
ACTCAATTTTTAGGGGAAACTCTTACATTGTTTCTATAGGATTTTCCCAAATCATTTTCAAAAAAAAAATTATTACTTGCTAAACTTATGAATATTAAATCACTTCTAATTCATAACCTGATAATATGTTTTATATGTTAGTTAGGATGGTGTCTCCGACACCGAACGTGGCCTCCGACACCGAACGTGGCATCCGTCGTCTGGTTTCTCAGGACTGGGCGGTGGGTGTTACATGGATCATAATGAGGCATTTAGCAGTTTCCTTTCATATAATCACTCATAATTCACTAATAGGCACAAATTCCAAGACTATGGCACCATTCCCAAGGCACTAATATTAAATATGGTATATCACCACCTAATTAATCCATATTTCACTTATTTTCTAATATTCTCCTAATTGAGACTTAAGCGATCTAATAGTGTTCTTAAACTCAATATTTCTTTAGTTTTCTAAATTATACTAATAGCTACCTAATTGATTTAGTAGTCATAAAATCCTATTATTTTTATTATTCCTATTATTTGCCAATTAAATACCTAATTAAGCTAGATGTCAACAATTAACTACCTATCCACTTAATTAAATTGCTTCTAACCATTTAATTTATTACTACTACTTAATCATCACTAATCCTAATTAATCATCATCTTAATTAAGGACAAGTTACAATTTGGTTCTTAGAGTCCTTATCAATTATAAATGGGTCTCACTTGGAATAAATAGATTAATGGTATATTAAATTATCCATAGTCCAAAATTAATCCTTTTTAAGAGTCCAATTTGTAATTATGGCCCTTAATCAAGTCTCAAATTGTTCTTTAATCCATAATTAATGCAAATTGCTTTTGGGTCCAAACAATGTGTCATAGGTCCTTAAAATTCTCTTTTTGTCTAAATCCTCCTCATGCATAGGGAAATTTCTCCTTAGTCTTTGGAACATATCCAAATAAGTCTATAAATCATGAAAATATCATTTGGTATCCAAAATAAATTTTGTGTCCATTTGATTTTTACATATCGAGTCCAATAATCTATTAAAATTATTTTAATTATCATTAACCCATACACATTAAGGGAAAACACTTAAATACACAAAAAAAAAAAAAAAATCAAAATCATCAATTAGTGGCCATAGAGAATTCGGTCAAACAATGATTTTCAAGAAAAGAAAGTTCCAAGGATAACAAACTTGGTACTCATAACTTAAGAATATAACATCTAAACCACAAGATCAAGTAAAAATCTCAAGAAAAATTAAATATTAAATTCGGCCAAATAGGTTTCTTGACCAAAAATTTACAAAGAATCTTTTAAAGCATAAAGGAGACAACAATAGATTTCTTGGCCAAATAGGTTTCTTGATCATAAAAACAACATTTAAAGCAAGAAAATTAAGATTGGAGCATAATAATAGAAAATCAAGTAAAATCGCCTAAAATATCTAAAAATAGGAAATGAGCACAAACCTCTCACACAAAGCCTTAAACCAATTATCAAGCTTGGATAACTTCCTTGCCTTTAGATTTTGGGTCTTTCTCTACAAAAATGAGACTTTTTCAAAATCACACTAAATCCCATGAAATAAAAAAAAAGAATAATAAATAAGATGTAGAGAAAATTACTATTACATCCCTGTATTTATCGAAATATAACTACTCAATCCCTGCATTTTTTTTGAAATGCTTTTTAGAGTCTTATGTTTTCATTCCGTCACAACGTTTAGTTCTTTCGTCCAATTTTTCTATTAGTCACGTGAAGAAGGAAGGGTCAAAAGAAAGAGAATGGAATATCATTTCAAAAATACCCTTGTGTTCTTTTTTTTAGGAAGAAATATAGATTTTATTAATGGATACCAAACTTCAACAAATAAAAATAAGAACCAAATATATTTTTCATAAATTTTTACATTAAATCATTCATTTGGTTTTGTTACTAGGAATTTATTTTTTATATTGGACCATATATTTGATTTTTTTTATTAAGAATTTATCTTTATAAAAATTAAATTTGAGGTTTCATTTAATTTATAAAAAATTATCTTTAAGAAATATCTATCTCAATAAAAAATAAAGAAAAAAAAAATCGCCAAATATTTTAAATATTGATATTTTTCACTAATAACAAAAAAAATTTCTCTAGAGGAGTGCTTTTAATTAACATCACGATTATTTATAAATTGCAAAATATAAAAAATAATTCCAACATGATTCGGCACCCAAAGTGAAACCAAAACATCATAAAATAACAAGATTTCTAATAAAAATTTAAACCATTTCCGAAGTTTGCCATTTATTTCCAAAAGAAAATTGAAAGTTCTTTATCAAATCTATCAAAACCATCTCTTCAATTAGTAGATGAAAAAAAAAAAAATAGCAGCACCAGTTAGATCAATCTGTTTCTGCCACTCATTTTCAAAAGAAAAATTGAAAGTTTTTTTTTAAGATCCATAATATCATAAACAATTACTAGATGGAAAAAAAAAAACAACAGCACCAGTTAGATCAATTTGTTTATTCTTCCTTTAATCCACCTTCTCCTAAACATAAACTGGGTCATAGATACAATAATCAAGTCGACTTGGAAATAATGAAGATCATTGCTCTTGATTTGTCCCCTAAATACTTGGTGAAGATATAACCAAGGAAACAACTAAAACACAGAAACCCATGTGATATCAACTTATCTCTCAGAAAAACACCATTTGATGTAAAGAAAGATGAGTTTTTTCAGTTAAGATTTGTAAGAGAAGATTAGCAATGAATTGGGTTTATACAAAAAAAAAAGTACAAAAAGTAAGAGAGAGAAAAGGAAAATTAAAGTTGTTGGAGAGAGATAAAATTACTTGAGATGAAAATAGTAAGGTTATTTAGGTAATTTTGTATTCATTTAATGGGCAAAGCACAGTGAATTTGACGGAAGGACTAAATGTATGACGGAAGGACTAAATGTATGACGGAATGAAAACGTAGGTACTTCAAAAAGCATTTCTAAAAAGATAGAAACTGACTAGTTGTATTTTCAAATATATAGGGACATAATAATAATTTTCCCTAAGATGTATGACACATGAACAATGCATTTCTAGCCATGATTTTGAAAAAACATTTAAGATTTAAAGATGAGAAAGAGTTAGTAATATAAAAGGAAAAAATCTTACTCTTAAAGGTTTGATCTTTCAAAACAAATTACATCACCATGCTGAGGGCTTTTAGATCTTTAACATAGTTGATTTTCATGAGATAAAATGGATTTTTGAGGGGTGAAATTTTTTGTTGAATGTTGGGCCAAAGAGTGGAGAGAAGAGAGAAGAAGAGGAAGAAAAGAAAGAAAAGAGAAGGAAAGAATGAGTGTGTGTGTGTGTGTTTGGGCGACGTGAGGTTTGGGGAGTCATGTGAGATGAGAGTGTTTTTCTTTTTTTTTTTTGTTTTTTTTTTTTTTGAATAAAAGAGTTTAGTAACTTTAGTATATAGGTTAATAATGTAAATATGGGTATTGTTAAAACGACCCAGAAAATTTTTTTCAAAAAATTTTCATTTAAAAATTTAATTGAAAATTTTAACCAATGAAATTTAGCCAAAAAAAATTTATTATTGCTAAACTGGACCTATAAACCAGTTTGAATTTTTCGAAACCAAGAGAAAAACCCGTAAATCAAGCAAGAATTGAACTAGACCATTGAGTTGGACCAAACCAGTTCGAATCGAATCGAAATAGTCTAGAAACCCCAGATTTTTTTTTCTTTTCTCTTCTTTCTCTCACATGCGCAGGTCACTTCTCCCCTTTCCCTTCATTTTTCAACCACGAACAATGGAATCCGGCAACCAAGCACTCAAACTTCAAGTACTCGATAAGAGAAAACAACCCATGGTCTCCGTTCATGTAGCAAATGCGTGAAGCAAGAGAAATCGCACTCGAAAGTGGTGCACCTTACCAATTCCTTTTTCCGGCGATCCATGCCGTTTCTGGCGGTTTCAAGTCATGAGGTGACCGCCGGTCAATCCCTTTCCTCCACGCGATCAGTTTCCTTCAAATAATTTCGACGATGGGACATGGAGGACGAAACCACCATAAGCGGTGGAGATACAGCGACTTCCAGCTCGATTTCGGCCAAATGAGCAATTGGCTCTGCGAACGGACGGTGGATTTGAACTCCTCATAAAATTTTGAGTCGAGCGGTGGAATCCCTGTAAAGTTCTGGGCAAGCTCGACTCTCCGGCCACCCTGAACGGCGGCGGTTCGGTGACCGGCCGGCGACACTCCAATGAGGTCCCAAGAGGTAGAATCATCTTCTTCTCGCGCGGATCGTGGAATTGTAGTCCGATTATTGAATGGTATGCTCTAAGACATAGTTCCTTATTTTTAGTATAAGTTCCAAATTTAAAATTATTGGTTGATTTACTTGATTTCGAATAAATAGTTAATTGAAGGACTTTGAAATGTTAGGCAGAATGTTGGATTTGTCATGTGGATTCCGAATATGCAATTAGAATTGCCTAGCTACTTAATTCTATATATGTGGAAACATAGTTAATAAATTTAGAATAGTTAATAAACTACGAAGTAATGCAAATTTGGTACATAGGCTTCTAAGCTGAAAAATCGTAGAAATGGATGAGTTGAGCTATTCACTATAAAGGGAAAAAGAACTATTTGTGGTTTGTTTATTTTGATAATGTAATTATATAGCATTTTGATAAACTAAGAATATGATGTTAGTTGGTATTAATTATAAATTGAGTAAATGTTTAGATGAATGAATAATGGTTATGGTGGATGAGATTAGTTGTTGTGAATTGCCCGATGGATGAGCTATGAGAATTTATTTTTCAATTGTAGTTTTAAGCAGGTAGTTTAATCCAATTTTTAGGGGAGGTTCTACCAAAATTTCAACAGAATCAACAAAATCCATATTAGTTTTACTTGTAAATAGGTTGTTGGATTTATTCAGGATAATCTTTTATTCTTATTCAGGAGAGTACTTCATTCAATTCTTTTCCCCCTTTTGAATTTTCATTTCGTTTAGATCATTCTAGTTGGTTCACTAATTTGATAAGTTAGAATTGAAATTTCACTCTTTTCCCATCTAATATAGTAAATAATAATAAATAGTGCATTACCATTTGTATCATACATAAAATCATTACTATACAGAGCTTTGTCTCTAATTATTTATTTATTTTATTTATTTATTTATTTATTTTCAAGTACCACCTATTATATTATATTATTATTTAACACTCTTATATTCACTTGAGTTGGTATATGAATGTCTATCTGCGCTCTTGCATGATAGTGTTTAATTATTTAATATGTTTGCATTTAATTGAATTGTTTTATTATTTGTGTTGTGCATATATTTGCCTTGTTTGCGTGGAATTGGGATGAAGTGGGTCACCATGGGTTTGTGAGGGCGGTCTTCAATACCGTCAGCTATGTATAGGGAGATCGGCGCCCCCGTGTGCATCTGATGATATGAATTATATGGAAAACCACAAGGTGGCCTCCTGTTAGTATGGAAAGAAAAGAGAGTATAAAAAAATGAGAGTATAAAAGAAATGAGAGGGCTGATCAAGTGAGGATTAAACCAGTTGGCCATGTATGGGGGATTGGCTCCCTGGTGCACACGTCATGAGAGGATGGGCCATGTGTGAGGACGGCTTATCGGCAGTTTCGGTAACGCCGCTGACCAATTTCTACTTACTTAATTGCCTGAAGGTGTAATTACTTGTGGATGTTGATGTTGTGCCATATGTTTGACCGACTGTATGTTCATTTTAGTACTTTAGGAAGCATTTCGTGTGAATGCTTGTGTTATGCAATAATTACTATTCATTATTATACTCGTATTTCTTTGTTTAACTTTTTCCAGGAAGTAGATACTTCTTTATCCCGGTTAAAGCTCTGTCTCCTTCGCGGTAGAGCTAGAAAAGTAAATTTTAGAGTCAACAGTTATTTAAATTATGTAGTTATATGTACTAAAACTTATTTATATTTATCTGTTAGTGAATTCTGTAGTTGTAGGATTGTAACCGATTAACTTAGGTGGATGTTTTAGTTATTCATTTATGTGAACGCATGAACCAGTTAGCCCATATTTTGAATGTTTGTATTATAATTGGGCCTGAGCTATAAAATGTTTAAGATGTTAGATTTGGGCCAAAGTATAATATAATTATGAGACTTATTATTTATGGCAATATGGACTGATTGTTTGGAATCCATATTATTATGGTTGAATTTATGTGGTTCAGGCTTACTACGGGCCTCGGGGGCCTTATGCTTACCTGGGTCCTAGTGCCAGTCCGGCCCATGGTTTAGGATCGTGACAATTATCCATTGAGTATTGGTGTTTTAACTCTTAAACAAAAGAATCTTTTTTAAATAATATTGTAACATCCTAGTGCGTTGAGTTGAGTCATTTCATAGAGGAAGAAGGGTGAGTTGGGTTGAACCAAACCTGGTTGGGGTAGAATGGATGATAAGTGGACTTATTTGCATGAAAAAGTTTAGGCCTTGTTTGCAGCCAAACATACAGTGTGGGTATTAAGTTGTGTCTTTGTACACTTGAGGTACCAAGTAGATATGTTACGCAGCCAAGTCATTTCTTCTAGAGACTACCCGTTCTTATCAACTCACTTTCCCATTTTCATATTCTCTTCTTACTTTCCCTCCTGTTTCCTTGCAAGTTTCATGCACGTTAAGCACTAAGTCACCTCCAAGTAAGTAGAATTCCTTGAAGTGTGATGTTATTTTCTATTTAATTTAGTTGTAGTGGAGATGAGTTATGAGAATTCTTGTGTATAGGAGAAGAAAGTTCCAAAGTTGCAGAAAAGAGAAGTTAAAACAAAGCCCCAGCTTTGTGGCAAGACAGGTTTGATATCTCTTGTTATTTCCCATGTTCTTTGTATGAAAAATTGTGTGGAGTGTTGCTCATGAGATGATATGTTGCTTGTTGTTGGGTGGAAGTACTGGAAATGATGTGAAAACAGGGGATGAACATATGAAGCGGAAACAGAGTTTGCTGGAAATGTTACCAGCAACTTCATCTTGATTTTGAACCCATATAATGATGGAATTAGGAATTGTCATAGAAGAGTTATTTGTTCCTTTCTGTGTTAGCTTTACATGGGCTTTTGAATCATTCAATTTGGAGTTAGCTATTGAGAGTTATGGCCAAAAGAACACAGACTGTACAGAATCACGTCGCGCGCTCGCGCATACTGGAAAGCAAGTCGCGCTCGCGATTTCCTATTGCGCGCTCGCGACTTGAGTCAGGTAGCTCTCTGACTCTCAATTGCACAACTCGCGCTCGCGAGGATCACATGCGCGGTCGCGAGTTTGGCCAGAAGCTCTCTGACTCTCAGTGTGCGCATCTCGCGCTCGCGAATCACACAAGCGCGCTCGCGACTTCATCTCGCGCTCGCGACTTGTGCTGCGCGGTCGCGACTTCAGCCAGAAACACACTGACTCTTAGGGTGCACAAGTCGCGCTCGCGACTTTCACATACGCGGTCGCGACTTGTGCTGTGACACTCTTTTGCCTTTCATTTGCGATGTAATCACATTCCTTTGCTCAACATGCATGCATCCAATCATTTTACAACAAAAATACAACATAAGAACATGGATTAAAACAACATACAAGCATTCATATGATGTGAAATCAAATCAATAGGATGAACTATGAAGTTGTAAAACCATTTATGTGCTATTGTGTTACATTGTTGATATGCTAATATGAAGCTCCATTGAGGTTGGGTAGAAACCATGTAGATAAGGCTATGTCGCGACATAGAATAGCAGATCTGCGCCCCATACAGTTTGGGACTCCGGCTACAGGCCGTTGAGTGGATATGATTAAACCGTGCGGTGCGAATCCGGTTAGGGGCACCAAAACGGACAATATTGGCATAGGCGAATCCGGTTCGGGGCCTATAGCATACAGTTTCATCCAGTTTCATACAGTTTATCTTATCACTTCGGTTTCACTATAACCTTATGGAGCCATTCAGATATCTTGACATAACATTTCATGAATTATACAGGATTATAAACAGTACAAAAGATAATCAAGATATTATTAAAGTATCATAATGTGTGAGCTTATATGTGCCATATATGTTTCCATGGTTCTTTCTATATATGTATGAGTTTAATTGTTTCTTTATTTGTTGAGATATCTACTGAGCATTATTTGCTCAGCGAGTTACCTGTTTAACTCGCAGGTTTTTGAGACTGGTCCATAGAGAGTCTGCGTACAACTGCTGCAGTTCATCTGTAGAAGACTCGGTCTTCAGGGTAGAAACTCATTTTGTTTTTTTTCTTTTTATGGCATGTACAGGGCACACAGTTGGGCCCATTTCATTTTGTAAACTTGTATCATGTTTTGTAAATACAAATTACATTATTTTTAATAACAGTACCAGCATGTTATTATATGCAATATACAGTATGTTTTCAGTATGTCAGACCATACAGTCAACCAGTTTGTAGCATCTCGACTCGGTTCATTCGGGTTTACGGGTGGACCGGGAAGGGGTGTTACAAATTTCCTTTAGTCTTTGCATTTTAGTTAGTACATTGATTCTTGGTTAAAAATCATTGGGTAAAGAATACATAGGTGCACACATAAATTTTGTCTTTATTATAGAATGATGTAGATTTAATGTGGTCTTTTTCAATCCATTGGCTAGAATTTAACACTACACATGCATAATATAAATTCTGACTGTCTATCATAAATTGCACTATGTTATCAAAACATAGTCTCTACACATGGCAAATTACTATAATGCCTTTATGACACTGTAATTCATCAAAACCATAATTAAATCATAATAATATGTAATTAGACTTTCAAATGATTTAATGCATGCTAATGGCATGTTTAGAAAATATGGATGTGACACTCAAGAACAAGTTGGCCCTGATACCACTTGTTAGATTTTTAGAAACTTTGATGCCACTTAATAGAAAACTAGAAAGAAACTTAGAATTGATAGAAAATCCAAGAATAGTCGACAAAGAGAAGAAGTTTAAAATAAAACTTCTTTATTAGAAAACTCTTTGTTGCTTGATTACAACTAGCATAGAGTAGGCTATTTATAGGTAAACTAGCACTTGTAACAACTAAGATATTAAACTCTAGTTTTGAAAAACTTAAGCTTCAAATTTACCTAAGAAATTCTTCATTTATTTTTGAAACAACTAAAAACATAAATGTAAGTAAAGTAAATTCTTAATACTTTAACAATATCACATTTTCTATCTAGAGTCAGTGAAATCACACTTTTTATATATTATCTAACAAGTGATATTAGAGCATCTAAAAGCTAATACAAAGGAACTCCATTTCCAACCTGAAATCCAAAACTAACACATCAAACCATACAACAGCAAGCAAATACACAATTATATATATATATATATATATATATATTCTAATTTTGTTAGAATAAAATCTTTTAAAATAGACAATTTTCCATCATCCAAACATTTTTTAATAGACAAAGAAAAGTATTGATTGATTTAACAGAAAAAAAATCTCTACAGCATGAATTAATGATTCAGAGTTGCAACTAAAATATCTCCTAAAGCATCATCAATAGAGACAGAGAGTAAGTGCAAAAGATCCCACGAACACAAGCATTAGATAAAAAATAAACAAATTCTTCAAAAATTTTGCAATATCGTTATCAAATGACAATATTGCTCAGGCTACCTTTGATGGCTGACTCTGGAAAGAAAGCTGGTCATATCTAGCAGGAAAGTAACTTTAGTGGCGATAAAAGGAATCGCGAGAATCAAATTTTTCAGATCTGAGATTTCTAATATGCATATTTTTTTTAGCGAGTTAGAAAAGATGAAGGCCAAATATGTATAGTATATATTTAACAACCAATTTATCATCTCTGTCTCTTCCTGCACTTCAAGAATGCATGCGAACAATATAGCAAGTGCTCCAACTAAGCTATGTCCAGTGACATCAAATTTGGCATTCTTGTGCTCTCTTAATATGTGCTTGAACTTTAATGCCAGAACATAGTAAGCAAGCTTCTTTGGTAGTTCCTGTTTAAGGTTATGGCATTTGTTAAGAATGTTGTGACATATGCTGCTGTTAAGTAGCATTCTTTTTTTTTTCTTTCTTTTTGTTTAATGAGCTGATATATTTTGTTTATTCCTGAAATTTCTTGAGAATTCTGGAAGTTTAGTCTTGAATATTAATATATGGTGGAGCTTGTTTTTAGGAAGATAGACTTCCTTAATTCTAGGGGAATAAGTATTGACTTGTGTACTTAAACGTATTTTTGTAAATCTCTCTCTCTCTCTCTCTCTCTCTCTATATATATATATATTCAATGAAATGAAAAAGTTGTATAAGTTTCATCCTTCATGTTTTCTTTCTTCTCTACATAAAACCAAAGCCAAAAGGGCCAACAAATGGTATCAAAGCTCTTTGATCTTTGAGGGACTGTGGAAAAAGAAAGAGAGAAAACCAACAAGAAACCTCACTACAAAGACCTTCAAACACCTAAGAATTTTATTCAATGGCTACCAGCGATAACCGTAGGCATTTTGCAAGGAAGTTGGTGGGCTCATCATGAATTAGGTCGGGGTGGCTGGTGGTTTCGGGAACGACCTATTTTTCTGTATCTAAAATAGTAGTTTACCGGTCTGTGAATAATACCGTCAGTCTAGGAATCGGTATTATTTCGGTCCGAAAAAATTACTATTTATATTTAATATTTTTGGAGCATGCATACATGGTTTTTACGGGTAGAAAATAAGTAATGAATTTATTTGGAGAATTTAGATAATTAGTGAACAGTGAATTATGGTGTTTTATTAATTAAGGAAATTTGAGAAATTTTTTTTACAAAGTAAATTTAAGAAATATGTAAAGGTAAATAATATTTTGAGGGAAATTGATTGGAGCATATTTTTAGCCATTTGATTAGAATACCATTGACTTAGTCTTAACCATCCAATTTTTACTTCTTAAGGAAGTGGTTGTAAAAGACCAAAATAATTTTAATGATTTTAAAAATCGACACTTTCTACCTAACAACCACTTTTTCCCATTCTTCTCTTCTTCTCCCATTTTTTCCATCCTCTCCTTCTCTTTGTTTTTCTTCATTTCCTACTCACTAAACACACTAATTTCACTTCATTAAACCTTAAGTAATTAATCTTGGAGATTTAAGCTTCGGTAGTAATATTTGGTGATTATTTTCAAGTTGGAGATTTTTCTACTTAGTCAAGTAAGTGTTTTGATGATTTCCTTTCTAATTTTTGGATTTTGATTTCTCTTTAAGCATCTCCATGCTCATTCATGCTCCAATCTTTCTTCTACTTGTTTTCTTGTTGTGATTTTTGGTTTCCCTTTTATGTAGAGGTGGGTGAACCCTCTACTAAGGATACAAGCAAAGCTAACGCTTAGAGAACTTTTGTTTAAGCTTGTAGAAGCTTAATTTGAGGTTTGTTCTCATAAACGCACTTCCTTTACTTTTATTTTTGAATTTTGACTTTTGAATTGCTAGCCTATAATGAAAATTTTGGGGTTTATGTTGAAATTGGTTATATGAGAGTGAATTGAATGCTAATGTGTTCTTGAGTGTTATTGAAGCATGATTATATGTTTGATTGAAGAGGAAAACATTTCCTCCTCCTATTCCTAAGAGTGGCCGAACCGACTAAGGTTAAGGGCCTTATGTTTTTCTTATCCTTTTTGCTTGCTTATGTTCTTTATATGATGCTAGATAGGTAATTGACATGTGGTAGAAATTCCTACCTTAAATCTTTAGTCTTTCATGAGTTTCCTATGACAAAAGTATGACAAGTTTAAGAAATTTTGCATGATAGAGATTAATTAGTTGAATTGGTACTATATGTATGTTAATACGAATAAATACATGATATTATGCTAGATTGAAGTTAATTTGCCCAAGTAGACCAAGCATGATACTTTCCCTACTTATGCCACAACATAGGAAAAGTCACCTTTTGGGAATATGATATGCCTTAAAGTGATACTATGCTTTAGTGTGATGGTAAATAATATATGTGTGTGAAATTTGGATGAAATGCTAAGTTATTCCTTGAGGAATGAGAAATTTTCTATATCTTGAATTATGAAAATATTGAGAATTTTGCATCAAAGTGTGCATGTTTGACCCATGGATATGCTTACATGTATCCAAAGGATTCTTTAAATGGAATCTTTTGATTGATATATGTTTTAAAATGTAATAAGTGATTTTTATGATAAAATTTTCTACGTTATGGAATTTATGGAATTTTCATAAATTACTTAAATTTTAAACTAAACTTACATTATAATTTCAAGAAGACTAAAGAAAAACAAGTTTTATGTATTAAGAAATAAATATTATGTTTTTGGGCTCTAATATACTTGGTGTGAATTTGATGTGTGATTTGATTTATTATGTAAGATGAGCATGCTCTGCATTGATGCTATTATGATATGAAGCTATGATAATATGCTATGCAATATGTTAGGGTGAACACGCTCCATATGTTAAGAGAGGCTCTCGAAGCCCCTATGATTATGTTGGCATATAAGGCAATTATGAATAAGTTATGAAATCTTATCCGCTCCCTTCTCCTAAGTGTATGAGAGCCTCTTAAGAAAAATGTTTTCAAGGAAATTAAATTAATTAATAAGATAATGTTATATATTTGAGCTTTGTTTTTGGAATATGTGTGACTATGTTATTAATTAAAATGAAAAGGGTGAAATAAACATTAAGAGTAATGAATGTATGATGTCATATGATGTGATATGATGATAATTATGGTTGCTAATGATTTGTAAGTTAAAATATAAAATTATGTGCTATGAATGTGACATCATGCCTTGTTATCCAAGTATTTTTATTTACTATAGAAAATGAAACTCTTTTAATTTTTTATTTTTTTTTAAGTATGTTGCCATCACACATTGGTAAGTATGTGTTTTATGAGCACCACTAAGTTTTATACTTAGCGCGTTGATTTTTAGCACACATAGGTTGAAGACCGTGGTTGCTGCTCGAAAACCAGAAGAGTAGCATCAGAGCAGAAGAAATCATTTTGGTAGTGGTAGGATTAGTTTTATGTAATTAAGAGTTATGGCCTGTATAATTATTATCTATTTGGAGATCATGTTATTCGAGTTATATAACTTAACCATGTGATTATAAATTATTTTGGTATATGTTATTGAAGTTAAGTATGGAACTTATTTAATGATTGGATATAACATATTTTCTAAGTTAGTTGGCATGGTTGGATTATTAGGACTTGATATATAAATGAATGCATTTATTTTGATGATTACTATGATGCTAATGAGAAATTTCATGGTTATGAAGTTATAGAAGTATTGTTTATGTTGTGTTGATTATTGGAGTTTGATGGGGGTTTGGAGTTTGAATTTGGGAGTGTTTTGTATTCACATGTTTGGCGAGCTCAGTTTTTATGGGATACTCTTGCAGTTTTTCTGTAAGATTTTCCCAAATCATTTTCAAAAAAAAAAAAAAAAAAAAAATTACTTACTATACTTGTGAATACTAAATCACTTCTAATTCATACCCTATATAAAAAAGTGATTTAGATGTTAGTTAGGGTGGTGCCTCCGACGCCGAATGTGCGATCCGTCATCTGGTCTCTCGGGACTGGGTGGTGGGTGTTACAAGCAATATAGTTCAAACTTCTCCTCCAATGTTTTTGAGGAAAATTATCACATATTGGTTGTTAAGATGAAAGCCTATTTGAAGGGTCTAATGTCATGGGATGCCATTGAATCTAATGTAGATCCTCCTCCCTTACCAGAAAATCCCACCTTGGCTTAAATTAGGCAACATGAAGAAATAGTTGTAAGAAAATTTAGAGCCTTGAGTTGTATACATTCAATTGTCAGTGAAACTATTTTCACCAAAATTATAGCCTATGACACTACTAAGCAGGCCTAGGACAAGCTACAAGAAAAATTTCAAGGGAGTGCAAAAACAAAGTAGATGCAACTCTTCAATTTGAGAAGAAAATTTGAACTCTTCAGAAGGAAAGACACTAAGGGCATCAAATAATACATTGATTGGGTGATGAAGGTGGTTAATCAAATAAGATTATTGGGTGAGGAGTTGCTAGAAAAAAGAATTATTGAACGGGTCATGGTGGGTGTACTTGAAAAATTTTGATTCTAAAATCTCTTCTCTTGAAGACTCTTATGATCTCTCATCTCTTACACTTTCTGAACTCTCAAATTCTTTGCAAGCTATGAAGCAAAGAAAAGTGTTTAGACAAGTGACTGTTGTTGAGGAAGCTCTTGTGGAAAATCATGCCATTAAAGATCAACCATCAAATTATAAGAAGATCACAGGAGAGAAAAAGAATAAAGAGAAGAAAGATCAACATGGAGGCAGATTCAAGGGAAGGAGAGGTAACTACCCCCCTTGTCCTTGTCCTCATTACAGCAAGAGAAATCATAATGGAAACTACTATTATTATTGGCCTAGAGTTCAATGTAGTGATAAGGGACTCTTGCAAGTTGCAAGTACACTTGCAAGAGACTAGACCCCTAACTTCGCCCCAAAAGCTAGCTTGTAGAGGAAGGACTGAACCTAGCCTTATACATTAGCCCATGACGTACTCCGCGGGCAATGTGGGACGCATCATCCCCACCCCCATAAGACCCGACTGCCTCAGTCGATGTTCTGACAAACCCCATGAGACACCGACCCTACGAAGCCAAAGCTCTGATACCAAATGATATGGGACTCTTGCAAGAGACTAGACCCCTAACTTCGCCCCAAAAGCTAGCTCGTAGAGGAAGGACTGAACCCAGCCTTATACACTAGCCCAGGATGTCCTCCACGGGCAATGTGGGACGCATCATGTAGGGCCTGTAAACAGTTTGGTCACATAGATAAAGTGTGTCCTAACTCTCAAAACTAGCAAAATAAGGCTGCTTAAGCTCAAGTAGCTGAGAATACAGAACCTCAGGAGGAGAGTCTTTTTATGGCAATAAACGCAGAAGAACCATCTACAGAAAATAAATCAAATTTATGGCTTTTGGATAGTGGTTATGCTCACCATATGACCTCCAACTTGGGCATTTTCTAGGAGTTGGATAGAAGCTAAACTTCTGAAGTGAGAATTGGTGATGGCAAGCTGGTTGATGTCAAAGGAAAGTGTGTTGTTTATGTTACCTCTCCTTTAGGTACAAAAATTTTAGATGACATTTTGTTTGTTCTTGAAATAAATCACAATCTTATTAGTGTGGGTCAGCTCTTAGAGAAAAATTATGCTTTGTTTTTTCATAGAAAGAAAGTTGATATAATTGATCCAGTCGGTACAAAGCTTTTCTCAGTCAATATGCAAAAGAGAAGCTTTCCATTAGAATGGAAGTAAACTGAAACTGAGATAAAAGCTTTTACCTGTATTGAGGATGAAACTTGCTTATGGCATAAAAGGTTTGGTCACACCAATTATGCCTTCCTCAAATAATTGAAAAGGAAAGAGATGGTGTTAAATATGCCTATGATTTATGCGCATATTGATATATGTGGAGTTTGTCAAATTGGTAAACAAAGCAGAACATTGTTTCCAACTAATCAAGCATGGAGAGCTACTAAAAGGCTCCAACTGATCCACACTGACGTTTGTGGACCTATGAGCATTCCTTCATTAAATGACAGTAAATATTTTTCTATTTATTGATGATTTTTAAGGTATTGCTGTCTATTTTTTAAAATAAAAATCTGAATTATTTGAAGCTTTTCAAAAGTTCAAAGTTGCAGCAGAGAATCAGAGTTTCAATCTAATCAAAACTCTAATATCAGACAATGGAACTGAGTTTACATCCCATCAATTGCAATTATTCTCGCAAAAGGCTGGCATTCATCATCAATTTTTTGTCACTTACAAAATCCACAGCAAAATGGTGTAAGTGAGAAAAAAGATTGATCTATTTTAAACATGGCCATATGTCTTTTGTTTGAAAAGGGGCTTCCTAAAGAGCTATGGGCTGAAGCCGTTAACACAGTAATTTACTTACAAAATAGGCTGCCAACAAAAGCAATTGAAGATAAGACTCCTTATGAAGCTTGGACTAGAATCACACCTTCAATTTCTCATCTCAAAGTATTTGGAAGTATTTGCTACTCTCATGTTCCAAATGTGAAAAGGGGCAAACTAGATCAAAGAGGTCAAATTGGTTTACTTGTGGGATATAGTAGCAATTTAAAAGGCTATAGAGTTCTAGATTTGAAGACAAAGAAGATATTTGTGTCTAGAGATGTCAAAGTTGATGAGAAAGCTACCTGGAGTTGGGAAAAATTTGAAGTTATTAATGAAAATCATATTTCAAAATAGGGGATTTTACACCAAGAGCAAGATGCAAATCAAAATGAAGATGAATCTAATTCTGATGATGAAAATCAAGCTGTGAGAGGCACTAGGACACTTAAAGACATGTATAACAGATACAACATAACATTTTTGGAACCGATTGATGTAGAAGAAGCCTTAAAGATTCTTGAATTGAAAGAAGCTATGCAGGAGGAGTTGAAGCTAATAAATAAAAATGACACTTGGCAACTTGTTGATAGACCCGACAACAAGAATGTAATTGGAGTGAAGTGGCTGTTTAAACTCAAAATGAATGCTGATGGTTCAGTCAATAAACACAAAGCCAGACTTGTTGTAAAGGGATATGCTCAGTAGTATGGCATAGATTTTTCTGAAACCTTTGCTCCAGTAGCAAGGTTTGATACTATCAGGCTAATTCTTGGCTTAGCAACCCAAAAAGGTAGGCGAGTGTTCCATTTAAGTGTAAAATCTGTATTCTTGAATGGTGATTTATCAGAAGAAATCTTTATACAGTAGCCATCAGGTTTCATTATTGAAGGTGCACCTGAAAAAGTTTATTTATTGAACAAAGCCCTTTATAGCTTTAAACAGGCCCCTAGAACCTGGTATTCTAAAATTGATGATTATTTGCTTCAGTTGGGGTTTGACAAAAGCTCCAATGAAGCAATACTTTATGTTAAGAATGGAGGAAATGAGCTTCATGTGGTATCAATATATGTTGATGATCTCATGGTTACTGGTAGCGATCTTAATGAAGTTGAAGATTTTAGAAATCAGTTGAAGAGAATTTTTGAAATGAATGACTTGGGAAAAATGTCATATTTTCTTGGGATTAAGATAAATCAATCTCCATTGGGAATTTTTATTTTGCAAAAGAAGTATGTAAAAGAATTACTTAAAAAATTCTCTCTCACAAACTGTCAACCAGTTAGCACTCCTGCTGTTAATGGTCAAAAACTCAGCAAAGAAGATGGCTCATCTCCAATTGATGCTACAATTTATAGAAGTTTGATTGGTTGTCTTTTGTATCTTACAGCAACTAGACATGATATTATGTATGCTACTTGTATCCTTTCAAGGTTTATGAAGTCTCCTAGTGAGATTCATTTCAAGGCTGCAAAAAGAACTTTGCGATACATTCAAAGCAGTACAGGATTTGGTGTGTTTTACAGAAGAAACAATGTTGTGAAATTACTATGATTAAAAGATAATGACTTGACAGGTCCATATGATGATATGAAGAGTACCTCAGGACATTGTTTTATAATTGGTTTAGGTGTGGTGTGCTGGAGTTTAAGAAAGCAAAGCACTGTGGCTCAATCATCAGCTGAAGCTGAATATATTGCCTCCTTTGCAGTTGTAAACCAAGCCTTATGGCTTAGAAAAGTTCTTAAAGATTTAAAGCAGCGCCAACATGGAGCTACTAAGATTTTGTGTGAAAGTAAGTTGGCTGTTGCTATGGTTAAAAATCCTATGTTCCATGGAAAAAACTAAGCACATTAAGATCAAATATTATTTTATAAGGGAAACTAAAAGAAGTGAAGAAATTCAGCTATTACACTGCTGCTCTGAAGATCAGTTAGCTAATATTTCTACAAAAGGACTGCAGAAATTCAGATTTGAAGCATTAAGAAAAAAGCTTGGAGTTTGCAGCAGTCCATATGTGAAGGAGGAGTGTTAAGAATGTTGTGATGTTTGTTGCTGTCAAAGTAGCATTCTTTTTGTTTTCTCTTTTTGTTTAATAAGTTGATATATATTGTTTATTTCGGAAATTTCTTCAGAATTCTGGAAGTTTAGTCTTGAATATTAATATGTGGTGGAGCTTATTTTTAAGAAAACAGACTTCCTTAATTCTAGGAGAGTAAGCATTGACTTGTGTACTTAAACTTTTGTAAATATATATAGATATATATATTCAATGAAATGAAAAGGCCATAGAAGTTTCATCCTTCACGCTTTATTTCTTCTCTGCATAAAACCAAAGCCAAAAAGGGCAACAGCATTCTTGCTGTCATGTTATGAAAAAAATATTTTGTTTATTATTATTATATTATCGTGCAGCTTTTTAGTTTTAGAATTATGGGATTGGCAGTAAACCATATTTGTGTTACTTTAATCTTTTTGCATTTAGATATGAAACTTAATCAATGAATTATGCCCATTGTAAAAACTTCTATTTCATAATATATGTCATAATCCTCCTCCTTTGAAGCCTTAAATCTGTAGAATTTGTTCCTTTTTTTATTGCATAAATTATTTTGTAAAAGTTCTGCAGAGGATAAATGACATTTTTTATATATGAACTTTTTATTTTTTGGCAATTTAGTGTATGAATGGAATATCTTTACAATCGAGTGTTTGAATTTTTTAAAAATATCAACTGAGTGTTATTTGATGATTTAATAACCAGAATCATGACTCAGCAGGTCACAAGTGTACCATCAGCATCCTACCTGGACTGACAACTAATTGTTGACTTTGAAAGCTAACGTGGCAGTGTTTGGTGGTTTCAACTTTGAACTGTTGATTTCTTTGGATAATTTGGGATTTTATTTATTTATTTATTTTTTTTGGATTTTGAGGATTTGTTTGGTTTTGAGGTTTTAGTTTTGACTTTCTGCTTGGTTATTGAGAAAATGCAGGAAAAAAGCTGAAAAAGTTAAGTGATCTAAGTTTCTTTTTTTCCTTTTTTCTTTTTTAATTTTTTGAAAAAAGGAAACTAGGATGCTATGAATTTGTCTATGTTTATAATTGTAATTGCTTTAATGTTCTCCTCTAGCTAATGGAAATGTACGCTTGTATTTTTCTGGACATGTATTGCCTTTTTCTTTTCTTTTCAATTTTTTGATTTTGAAGTTTTCAGTTTTACTCCATGTTTGGTTCATCAAATAACTTGAGCAAAATTAAAGGAATTTATCTTTTGCTGATCATGGAAGAACAATGAATAAGTGCATATAAGTTTTTTCTCTTTTTTGCCACGTCAGCTAGAGTGTTTTCAAAGTCAGTAATTAGCTGTCTGTGCACGTAGGATGCTGATCATACATTTGTAGACCACACCATTTGCTGAGTCATAATTCCGGCTATTAAACCATCCAATAACGCTTATTTGGCTTTCTTTAAAAGATTCCAACACCCAATTGTAAAGATTTTCCGTTCATGCACTGAATTGTCAAAAAAATCAAAGTTCATACACAGAAAATATCATTTATTTCTACAAATAATATTATTTTCCCCTTCACTTCTTGCCCCGAGCACCAACAGTTCCAACATAGCTCCTTCAG
This sequence comes from Jatropha curcas, assembly GCF_041381405.1. Taxonomy (NCBI): domain Eukaryota; kingdom Viridiplantae; phylum Streptophyta; class Magnoliopsida; order Malpighiales; family Euphorbiaceae; genus Jatropha; species Jatropha curcas. The sequence continues at coordinate 14,858,347 of NC_143152.1, read as the reverse complement.
ATTCGCCATTTAAATTAAAGAAACCTGTATGCTTTCTTTGAAGGTGACTTTTGAAGGAGGAAGCGTCTCCTCTGTTTCCCAAACCCAGTGTTCTAAAATCCTATATGGATTTTTCCAAATTTATACCATGAGAAATCGAAGTCAGTAGGTACTCCAATCTTGTGCATTGAATGGTTCGGTGCCTGTGAAGCTAACAATTGTATCAAGTTTGCATATATAGGCTTGTCACTGAATATGAACACTTGGGTGTTGCTTTCTTTTGGTATTCTATCAGATCAACAATGATCCTAGAATATAATCAAAAGGCTGAAATATTTTTTTTTTTTTAAAAAAAAAAAAAAGAGAAAATAAGAATAGGGTGCCTAAAAAATTTACATACCATTGCAGCAGTTGTAGAGGTCAACGAAATGCATCTGTTTTTATACAATTCACATTATTAAGTTTAAAAAACATTCATAACAAATCACAGCTAGGCAACATGGAATCTGATTTGAACTACCAAATACAATGGAGAAATGATTCGCAGTAAACATACACTAGTTAGTTTCAATTGTAAACATAACAAATTAAATCCTTTGTATTTGTAATAAAATTGAGTAATAAATAACAAGTCAATCCCAAAAAGAACAACAAAAAAAAAAAAGAACTATAGATCTTCATCAAATAGAGAAATGAGTATATTTCAACCCTTCTATATCAAGTTTATTAAAAGTAAAAATGACAGAAAAAAAAAAAAAAAAAAAAACGAATAATCTTCATCACAGAATGCTATCATCTTTTGCAGGCATTCTCCTGAGGAAATTCTGGGGAATCGCTGGAAGAGTAACACGCAGTCTTGGAGGCCTCATTACATAAGTCCCAGCAACAGCAAGCAGCCACTTGAAAGGAATGATATAAGCTATTAAACCAGAAATCACACAAAAGATCACAAATATAGGAGTAGCTCTTGGGTCTCTCCAACTGAGTAGAGAATAGACTCTCTCCATTTGAGTTCCTAAGTCACCTAATGTTTCTGACAACATTCCTGCAATGCTTCTTAATCTATCATACCTCACTCTAATAACTTCGCCTGGCTTTGAAGATGGAATGTATCAAACTCTTCATCTAAATCATCACGACTAGCGTCTTCAATATGAGATAGTTTTGTATCAATGGTGGGAGGATGTTTAGGCCTTTTCCAATAGTTTCTAACACCGATAAAAGCGAGACAGAAGAAACACTTGGGCAATATTGCTTCAGGAAAAATTATCAAGAGAATAAACAATAACCAAATAGAAACTGTTGTTGCTGAATTCTTCCACTGGCGTACCCCATCAAACCAATTCCATACTGCAACAAAAACACTCAAACATGCCATTACTCTTTCAACATTAACTTTCCCTCTTCGCATACTCCACATTCGTGCTTTTGTATCGAGCATATACTCCACTACTTCTTTCCTTAAGGGGGGATCAGCACGACTAAGTCTTGAACAAATAAGATAAGCAGCCTGGTGCCTTAGATTATTCAACTGATACACAGATAATGGACTAAGATATTGCGTTCTAGGAAGTAAGGGCTGTGTATAAGTATGTAATAAGTTAACCATAGAAATGCAACTAAATCGCACAACCAAATGAAGTTCTCCCATTCTTTTTAACCCATTAGGTCTCAAAGCTAGGAGAGGATAAGAATGTGCATAAATTTTGTCAGTTTCAAGTGTAGATAATCGAATTCTTACCTTCCCTATTACTGAATCTCGAGTTCCTTCACCTCCTTGTAAATTGCAGTTATCAAAAACTCCAACTGTGATAACTGTACATGGATCATAAACTTCCCATTTGTATTGTTCATTCCATTTTGGAGCTAAAGTACCTACACTAGTACTTGTTCTTGCCCATTTTGACCCATATTTGGCCACACAATAAGCATCAGCAGTCTCATTGCCATCCATAAACTTCATTGGCACTAAACCTTCAGCTTTCAAGATCCCTAGCTCCAATACTCCAATTACCCCTGGCTTTAACTCAGGAGAAGTCGCCTTGAGATCACTACTATAATGGGCTGGTTCATCAAAAACATGATATACACCATCTAGAAAGGCAGTCAAATGAAGCTTACTCGCAAATTTCACTTCCTTTTTATCATCTCCTACCATTACAATCCTCTCAAGATTAACCCACTTATCACCTGGAGCTACGGGCAAAAGCCTTTTATCCAATTTATGCAAAGGAATCATATATCTGCCTAGACACTCCTCCTTATTATCTCCTATCCTGTCCTCAAGATTCAGAACTAAAATATCTTCAAAAGGCTCACCTGCAACAAACATCATCTCTTCATTCCAGCTTGGATTTGCACCCTTAGTTGATGAAACTTTAGTTCTTAAAACCACATTCCCTAATGTTGCTTTTACATAAACCTTTGGTTTCCTTGTCCTATCAGAAGAAATCAAATCTTGTGCTTCAATAACTTTAACTCGAACGTACCAAAGTCTAGGCGAATAATATACCTTCTTACGAGTATTTGCTACACATTCTCCCCTAACATTTGCTGCATCTGAATGCCATGCTATTGAAAATGCATCATCTGCTTGATTCCCTATCCAAATAGCCAACATTAAGTCTCCCCCACTGAGATATCCATTTCGATCCTCTAACCTATACCATTGAGGTGCTAAAGGACTATCCCATGGAAGCCTAATAGGAACATCTCCAATACCAAATGAAATAAGGCCAATAATTTCATCATTCAAAAGTGCTTTATCTCTCACCAAAATCTCCAATGTTCTGCCTTGAAGACGACTTATAGTGAAAGCAAACACTTGATTCCAAACTGGGTTAGTTGTATTTTGAAAGCATTTTGTTACTCCTTTGTAGTTTTCGATCTTTAACTCTAGAAAAGGGTCACAAGTGCCACTCACCTTGTTCACTGGCAAGTTACTAGCTCTTACAATTTTGACGTACAAAAACTGCACTTGTTCAACAAGTGTAAGCTTATTATTTGCTGCAGCTTTTCCTCCATCAATATTTGGCTTTATCTGCTTAACAGATAAATCCTCTTTAAGCGGCATAGCTCAATCTGCAGAATTACGAAGCTTGTATAAGTTTCCTGTTATTAGCATTAGACTATATATAATACCCATTGTGCAATTGGAGATGTATGAGTTAAAACGAGAAAAAACAGAAAAATATTCATATATCAAGAACACAAGTCCAAAATTAATCAAAGAATATACACATTACAAGGTTGTTGCTTGAATGAGAAAATAAAGAAGGGACATTCAAAAAAAAACTGAAATTGAATAATAAAAATATAAACATGTTAGTTTGGAGACATATTACCAATTGCAGCTGCTCTAATTATTCACTAAGAAAGTTATTTTAGAATTCTAATAATTAGGTCCAAACTAGAGAGAAAGCTGGTAAAATACGAAGAAGCAGAATTTTTTCCATTAGGAAATTTTTGAGAAAGGAAAGAAAGATGCATTGAATAAGGAAACAAATAAATAGAGGTATATTTTATTTCTTTTTATTTACTATTAATTAATTTCTGTTTCCATATATGAATTTTTTGAGTCTTTTTCCAATGACTTGCTTCCACTGACGGTCCCCAAAGCCCCCTAGCTTCTATAATAATTTTTAATGCATTAATTATGCATGATCTCCTTGATGGGTTGGTGGCATTACCATCTTATACTTAAGCCAAAATGGCTTAAGTTTGATTCCCAATCCCTAAGATGCAGTATTTTACTTTAAGGAATAATAACAATAAGCCCTATTAATTTATTTTTTGTTATAAAATACAAGAAATGGAGAGAATACATGAAAATGTAGCCGATAGAATATAGAGAGAAATTGAATTATTGCATTAGAATCTTAGTTGCCCACTTCATAGGGTTAAGGAACTATTTATAGGCTACAAATTACAATCTATATATGAGATAACCTTACACATCAAATGATATAATCATCCATTGCAAAAGGACATGGCTATACATTCCAAAATAAATAACTTATTCAGAAAATAACTAAATGGATGTTTACAAATATAATATACATAACAATTTTAAATTTTTTTTATTTAATTTTAGATTTGATTTGATTTTATGTATACACAAAACTTTATATAAATATTAAATATTCAATATTATTATAAATTTATAATTCAATCTAATTATTTATTATTGATTATATAGTTAAAATTTAGTCATTTTAAAAAATTTTAAAATTTTAAATTCATTAAATAAATATATGGCATTTAATTTATTTAAAGAGATGTATTTAATATTATAACTCATGATTCTATTTTAATATGTTTTAAAAATAATAATTTTAATTCAAAATTGATTTTTTTTTTTTTTCCCCTTTTCACTCTAAGTGATAGTCTATGCTGTATTTTTATATTTTCATTTAGTTTAGCAAATATTTTAAAACTACCATTTTTGAATTTTAAACATTAAAGAAATAATTCTTTTAATAATAATTTAAATAAAATTATCAAATAAATTTCAATATAAAATTATAATTAATATTTTTAAAAACTATGGTAAATTAGCACGTCGTATAGTTGTATGACAAATTACATGTCAATATCAAATTGTATATATTTTCAATATTAAACCTTTCATTTTGACGTACAAATTATAAATACACGAAATATAATAAAAATAGGAGACATGAATTAACTCTACTTCTACTCAAGAAAATACTTAATTTAATGAAAATCAACTTTAAACTTATAATAACATATTTAAAATCTTTAAAATTGTTTCTATTCTATAGAAAGTTATTATTTATAAAATATAATTAATGCATATATAGATGACAAAACAAATTAAACCGCACATGATTGGTATATGAATATATTATTCTTTCTAGTTTATCTTAATATAATATATATTTTTCATTACATATATGTACTAGTCTTTTCAACATACGTTGCACGTGTTTATATTCGTTTTTTTTACACTTTTATATTATACTGGTATTTTGTATGACATGCATTGTATATTGATTATACTCATTATATACTCATTTTTTTATTCTTCTAATTCTTTTATCTATATAATATTAAAATATAATTTTTTATTTAGATTAAAATAAATACAATAAATTAATTTGTATTAGAATTTGCTTACAAGCTACTTGTAATGCTACTTTTTTATATTCTTAATTTATTTTTATATAATGAAAGATAGTCTCAAGATAAACTTCAACCTCATCCCTAAATTGTTTGTCAATCTCACACACACATATGTTCATTTTATTTAAAATAAATTTTAAAAAGTAAAAATTTAAAAATTTTGAAAGGTTTAATCGTCTGCATTCTATTTAAAAATTTAGTTTTTTTTTTTTTAAATATCCAATCAAATCATAAAAATATAAAATATTAATAAAATAATATAATTTTTTATCACTCTCCTAAATATTATGTATATTATATTTAAAAATTTATTTTTAAAAAAGTATATTCTATCAAATCATAAAAATATAAAGAAAAAAGAATATTAATAAATAGAATATAGTTTTTTCTTTTCTTATTTCTCTTTGAAACAAAATATTTTAAATTATAATTAAAATAGAATCAAATATTTAAAAATAAAATATAAAAATTTTAAATATCTCCTTATCATATATATTTATTAAAAATAAATTTAAAAAAGATAGAATTTAAAATTTTGAAATTTTTAAAAATAATAAGAATAAACTCTTTTCAGAACTCATTTAAAATAGATAAAACTTAAAATTTTGAAATGCTTATAAATAATAAGAATAAAACTCTTTTTAGAATTTACTTAACAAAAAAACATTTTCGATGTATACATATACATAATAAATATATCTCTATATTTTTAAGATTAAAATTTTAAACTATTTGTCAATTCCGTACACAATATGTTCATTTTATTTAAAATAAAATTTGAAAAGTAAAAATTTAAAAATTTAAAAATTTTTAATTATGTGTATTCTATTTGAAAATTTATCTTTTAAAAAATATATCCAATCAAATTGTATAAATATGAAGAAAAAATATTAATAAAAATAATATACTTTTTTTCCCTTTTTTATCTATCTCCTAAATAAAATATTATATATATTCTATTTGAAAATTTCATTTTTTTTTAAAAAATATATATCCACTCAAATCATACAAACATAATGGAAAATTTAATAAAAAAAAATATACTTTTTTCTATTTCTTTCTGAAATAAAATATTTTAAATTATAATTAAAATAGAATTAAATATTTAAAAAATAAAATATAAAAATTTTCAAATGTTTCTTTATCATATATATTTATTAAAAATAAATTTAAAAAAGATAAAACTCAAAATTTTGAAATGCTTAATTATCTATATGTATTTATTTAAAAATAATTTTTATAAATATATTAATCAATTAATAAAATTTAATTTTTTTAATTTTCAATTATTAAGATTATTTGAGCATATTTTAAATTTTATTAAAAGCACTATTAAAAATCTCATTATTCTCTTCTATTCTCATATTTATATATAGTATAGATAGATAGATAAAATTGCCCATTATGAAATAATGTGCATGCACACAAAAAAAATTTAAGTTTTTTGAAAAATTATTTTTTTTATAATAATACAAAAATAATTTATAATATAATTTTTTTTGTTCAGTACTTTAACAAAGTTAGGTTTTATGCGTCAACTATGCTGATCTTATATTTATTATCAAGGTCATCTTTAAGCGAAAAAAAATACTAATATCGTCTCTTTTAATTTTAGTTTTATTATTTAAAAAAATATAGATAATTATTTTGATAAAGATTAGTGATCTCTTTATTACTTATGATAGTAAGTTTTATGTCTGAGCTAATTAACTGTTTGTAACGGTTGATATTATTATTATTAATGAACTATATTCTTAGAAAAGAAAAAAAGATAAAGTTAAATCTAAAATAATAATTTGTCCATAAAGGCAACCTCTTATGACTTCGCAAGTGAAAAAATAATAATGGTAATAATTTTGTGGGCTTTGTCTCGTAACGGTAAATCTAAACTAAAAGGCAACAAAAGGAGGGAAATCAACAACGGCTTATCTTCAACTCAAACGCATCAACACAAAAACACACTCTGCCCCTCTCTCTCTCTCTCTCAAACCTTTCCATTCAAATGGCACTCGCTTCCATTAAACCCTCCATAGAAACTGAAATTCAAATCCGAAAAAGTACAACCTTTGCAGAAAAGAAAATTGGAAACGATGGTCTTCGTAAAAAGATTCTCAAGAAAGGAATTTCGTGGCAAACTCCATTTCCTGGAGACGAAGTAGAAGGTAGTAATTAAGTGAAACCCACCAATCCTTTTCTATGCTGTTTTCTCTTCAGAATTTGTTTCTTTGGTTTTTCCTTGAGAATTTAATGGAAACAGTATACATTTCAGTTCATTTCAGTGGTCACGTTGAGGGTGGAGCTTCTCTTGATTCAACCCGTGATAAAGGAGTCCCCTTTTGCTTCAAATTAGGCCAAGGTGAGAAGTAAATGAAGATAATTGATTAAGTTTTTTTCTTCCTTGTATAGTAAATTGTAGTATTTGTAATCAAGTAGAAATATTGAATTGTGTTAGTTTAATATCTTATTCATCAATAAATAATGAAAGTTGTTTCAATTAATATTAGACTTCGTTTAATCTATTTATAAAGACAAACTAGGAGATCACTTTTGATGTTGTTGTTCTTTATATTTTGTCCTGAAACTTATCATCTTAATTTATTTAAGGATTAGTACGTCGTGTAATATGAATTTATAAATGAAACTTTAAATGAGAGAGTCATAAAATTTTATATCCCTAACATGCATAATAGACTATTTGCATATCTTTGATTAATTTTTGGCATTTGGATTTTAGGTGAAGTTATCAAAGGATTGGATGATGGCATTGCCACGATGAAGAAAGGTGAGAGAGCAACTTTCACTGTACCCCCAAAGTTGGGCTATGGGGAAGCTGGTTCTCCACCATTGATTCCATCAAATGCAACTCTTGTTTTCGATATTGAGATGCTATCTTGGAGCACTATCAGAGATTTAACAGGTGATGGAGGAATTTTGAAGAAGATAATAAAGGAGGGAGAAGGATGGGCTACACCAAGAGATGGAGATAAAGTTTTAGGTATATATTTTATCTGATGTTAGACTCGGTTGGTAAACAATAATATTGTATTTTGTTATTGTAGTAAAATATGAGGCAAGGCTTGAGAATGGACTTTTGGTTTCCAAATCAGACCAAGATGCAGAGTTTCATGTAGGCGAAAGTGAGTTTTAGCTTATAGAGATACCCATATAATTTGTTGTCTTTTTAATTACTTATATATAGTTGCTTGCTTTCGGGTTTAGGTTATCTATCCCCTGCCTTAGGGAAAGCTGTGAAGACAATGAGAAGGGGTGAAAAAGCAGAGCTAGCAGTCAAGTGCTCTTGTAAAGTTGCTAGTTTAACTTTCTTCTAGTTTGATTGAATCTTTTCTTTTGTTATTATATATAGTGAATATGTTTCAGTTTTTAATCAATCTCAGATGGGTTCATTCAAAATGGAAACGAAGCTGGAATTGACCCAAGCATTCTTTCGGATTCTAATTTAACCATCCAACTTGAGCTTGTATCATGGAGAAGTGTGATTGATATCACAGGAGACAAAAAAGTGCTTAAAACAATTGTCAAAGCCGGTGAAGGCTTTGAACGACCTAATGAAGGATCCCAGGTGAAAGGTGATTTATCGCAGTTAATACTTTTTATTCCATTTTTTCACCACCCTATACAGTAATAACTAAGTCTTAAATCAAAATTAGGTTGTCTTTGTTTGGTAAAATAATTTATAGGAAAATGTTTTCCATAAATTTCCGTTGTTTGAGGCCTTCAAAAAAATAAGCCAATGAAAAATATTTTCTTAGTCATAGTTGTTAAAGGCGCAAGGCGTAAAGGGGTCCTAGAGCTTAGGCGCAATGTGCACGCGATTGAGTGAGGTGATGTGCAAAAATAAAGAAAAAATTGAAAAAATATAAATTAATTCTAAAATTGAAACATATAAATTCATATATCACACTATTTAATATTTGGAATATCTAAATATAATTGAAAGTAATGCATGATAAGATGTTAAGAATTGTAACTATAGCTTTAAATAAATAATAATTTCAGCAGCCCTAAACTAAAGATAATAACCATTGGCCTCAATTCAGCAACATAAATCAGCAAAAAAATCGACAGCATAACAACTTATAGTTGAAGCTATTGGACTTGAAACGGAAGAGAGTAGAAGCTGACTGTGGAATCAAATTAAGCAAGAGAAATTGAGAAAAAAATCAAAAGAGCAGTTCAGAGAAATATCTTTCTTTTATGTTAATCAATTGCTGAATTGGAGGAGAAGACTTCTTTGTGAAGGCTTTAATTGATTTAAATCATCTAACTGAGGGCTTTCTTTGATTGTCGATGAACTAGTATAGAGGGGGTGTGAGGTAGAATGGATCTACGTTTTTTTCTTATGCAAATCTACCAATATCTTCTATTTCTCTTACTTTTTTTTTTAATTAATAGAAGTCTATATAAACACAACCATATATATTAAAAAAAACCTTAAAAAATATGTTGAAAAACAAAAGGCGCGCTTTTTTTGTGCCTTGCGCCTACGCCTAGGCGAGGGCTTTTTTCCAGAGATGTGCCTCAATAAAGTCGTCGCCTTTCAGCTCTTGAGGTTCCAGGACCTACGACTTGAGTAAGGCACTCCTTTTACAACTATGTTCCTGGTTAAAAAAAAAAATTAATTCATTTTAAGAAAAATAATTTTCCATAAACTATTTTTCGGATATTGACAAACTTATTATAACTCTATACATTCATATTTTTTAATTTATTAATCATTAGTAGCCAGTACCATTAGTCACCGTTCACCACCAATACCACCACTCGCCACTGTTGGCCACTACTATTAATATTTTTATGACCTTACGAGTTAAAAATTTTAATATTTTTATCTAATTTTTATTATTGCAATCAAACAATGGAAAGTAAGTCATTTGGAAAATATTTTCCAAAGGTAAGTTATTTTTCAAAAACAAATGAGCCTCAATTGGTGTCAAACTTTATAAATTTTTGTCGGTCTTAATTCTAAATTAATTGCAAGAAGTAGTAAGCAACTTTTTGAGACAATTTCCCTCCGTGTCTCTTGTGAGACACTAGACTAAGCCATGGTTGATTAATTTTATTAGTTTTTTCAAAATTTATCATCAATACAGTGACTTATATTGGAAAACTAGAAGATGGAGTAGTTGTCGAGAAGAAGGGAACAATAGAAGAGCCTTTTGAATTCAAAACTCTCGAAGGTGCTTTTTCTTATTAGTGATGTTCCTTCCTTGTGTTATGATATTACTTTCGGATGTAATTAATTAACTTGGATATTTCTTTAATCCATGTCTTTACAGGCCAAGTAAATGAAGGTTTAGACAGAGCAGTAATGAGTATGAAGAGAGGAGAAGATGCTTTAGTGACTGTCAGTGCAGAATATTTGTCTGGCCATGACATTTCAGGAATGGTTCCTACAAATTCTGTGATTCATTATCAAGTCCATCTGATCAACTTTGTCAAGGCTATTGTTCCTATATTCTCTTAAATTAGTTATGTTTACTTCTGAACTTGACATATTTTTACAGGAGAAACCATTTTGGAAGATGGATACGTGTGAGAAAATAGAAGCATGTGAAAGGAAGAAGCTTGATGGAAACATGCTATTTAAGGCTGGAAAATTCTGGCATGCATCCAAGAAATATGACAAGGCAAGTTATTATTAATTTGTGGATTCTACCAAGTTACATATTTTTAAATTTGAACTGTAACTTAAGGTTATTCTATGAACTTTCAGGCAACAAATTGCATTGAGTATGACCATTCTTTCACCGATGATGAAAAGTTGGTAGCTAAAGGCTTGAGGTTATCGTGTAATTTGAACAATGCAGCTTGCAAGCTTAAATTAGGGGAGTATGGCCAAGCTTCAAGATTATGCACAAAGGTTTCTTTATTTCTTCACCTCTATAACTCACCTAATTTTTACTACTTATTTGTTTTGAGTAGTTAAATAACATTTATCTACCTATCACTTTAAAAAAAAAAGTCTTATTAAATCAAAATTTTACTTTAAAATTTGCATTAAGTAGAATAAATTAATGAGTTTTTAGATAATTTTGTACATTAAAAGCATTAATATTTAACCTAAAATTCATTTCTAATTAAAAATATAATATTAATTACAGGTCTTAGAACAGGATCCTAATAATGTCAAAGCTCTATTTAGACGATCCGATGCATACTTAAAAATATCAGAACTTGAGAAAGCTGAAGCTGATTTAAAGAGAGCTCTAGCAATTGATCCAGATAACAGGTAATTAATTGTGCAAGAAAATCTTAAATAATAATAAGTTTTTCTTTTGATCACTAGTCTTTTTTTCATTTGTTTTGGATTGGTAGAGATCTGAAGCTCAAGTACAAGGAACTAAAGCATAAGCAAAGAGAGTATGGAAAATATGAAGCTGGGCTTTTCAACACCATGCTCTCAAAGCTGCGGTAATTAGTGAGGTCTAAGTTGAGAATCACCTTAGCACTTTATACATTTTAATCAATTCTAAACTAGTTTTCGAAGTAAAACCATTAAAAAAACTCCCTGAGATTTGGTTTAATATACACTTTGGTCTTTTTTCTATTTCTAATCCAGGCACCTTTATCCTTACATTAACATCAATGAAAAATGTAAAGATAACGACAATTCAAAGGTGAAAAGTGGAATCGAATTTTAAACTGTGAAGCCATTCTTCAAAAAAAAAAAAAAAAAAATCTATGAAGCCAGTATCAAATTAAGCTTAGGACTTAGACTACTACTAAAGCATATGTCAAATCAAATCTCAGGGAGACTTTAGTATTTTACTCTAGTTTTTATGTATGTGAATGCATCACACATATTGTATCTTACAGAGCAATTTATTCATTTGAGCATGTTGAAAAATTTGCTCATATTTTTGCTAGTATTAAATATGGACAATCATATGTTAGATATGTTGAAAGTTACATACTAAATATATGAATGATAATTTATTACATATGGTTCATATATTTAGAGGATTACAGTTATCTAAAAGATAGTGATGTCGAAAAGAGACTAAATATATAAATTTATCCTTATACTTTTTTCCCATATCGGCTAAGCACAAGGTGTAAGTGAAGTGTATAAAATTGGGTAAGTCTTAGACTAGCAAGAGGCCTTTCGGGCTATTGAGTTAGTTCTAGCCAAGAATAAAATCGTGCGGGCCTGAGTGGGTTCGGCCTAAAGCGGACAATATCTTGCTAAGCCTAGGATGTCAAACTTTTCACGAAAAATCTTGTAAGACTTATTAGACTCTTAAAGTTTAGGGCTTTTGTAATATTGCACAATCAACACTAGAAACGAAAAATTTTAGGGTTATTACGTGGTTAGTTCAACTTTTGGAGCAATAACTTTTACATTTTTCAACTATCCAATAAATATTTAATCGATCAAATTTTATAATTTGATTTGTTTCATAACACAATTTTATAGGATGAAGTATTCAACAAGTCAAAGTAAAAATAAAAGGTACTGCTAGATTTTTCGTGAAAAATAAAGGGGTCAATTATTTATCTATCTGGGCTCCAAAAGATGATTATCTTATTTAGAAGATGATGTTTATCTTGTAGTAATGTTAAATCTTAGATATCTATGTCCAATGTATATAGACCACATATATCCTATATGTAATTATTAGTGTAAGATGTTTTGTAAGGAGCAAAAAAAATTTAAGGATTAAAGTGTAAGGAGAGTGAAAATAATTCAATATTTCCTCTCCAAACATCTATCTACTTATTTGTCTAACAAATATTAATAGGACTTCTGTCATAACTCGTCATTTTGCCTAGACCTAGGACCGAGTGTGTTTAAGGCCGCCAAAGCCCACAATAAGCTTTAAACAATATAAACCAAACTTTTTTATTCATATAGTTGGCCTTAGGCCCAATACAAAATTAATTATAATATCCTAAACAGAGGCTCACCAAGCCCATTCGTATCAATAATTAACTTGTTTAATTTATTTACTGGTCTCACATTTCTTTATCACATAACGTTAAACAAATAACCACAAGTATTATTATTAAATGATTTACATCACTATGCACATATTTATCTCAATTGCGTAACTATCTAAGACTTGAATGTTCCAATTATGATATTTGAATACATTAACCTTAATAGACATCCTTCTATTCCTTTTTCTTACGACCAATTGCAGATTACCTTGGATTAAAATTAAAGTTATAACCTGAAAAAATAATTGAGAGAGGAGTGAGAGCCTCAACTTAATGAGCAAAGCTAAATAATTCTCTCACCCATAGAGTCACACAAGATGAGAATTCATATTTGATGTTCCTAATCCTTGCATAACCACACACGCATTCACACAATGGCACGCATGAGAATTCATATATAGTAGCACCACACAGATAATCAATCATCATCAACTAATCACACCATCAAATGATCTAGTATGCCATCATTACTTTACTTTTTTCTCTTAAGCCGAGCGACCTGATAGAGACTCTAACCTCGATGCTTCTTAGCTTTAATATCAATGGCTAGGAAACTTGACAGGGACTCTAACCTCCCCTACTTCTAAGCCTCACATCACTATGACCAAGCGACCTGACAAGGGTTTTAACCCCTGTTGCTTCCGACTCTCACATCACAAGAGATTCTGCTTCATTTCAAATCATTTAGCATAACACAAATAATAGCACAACCTAAACAACTTTAGATCAAAATGCAATAATATAATTAATTCAATTAATATATATATATATATATATATATATATATATATATATATATATATATATATATATTGGATGACAATTATATACCATGTATGCATGTTATTGTAAATATTTGTGTATGCAAGAATGTAACATGAGTAGGCAATTCAAGTTATCTAACACTAATCACAATTTTTAGCTTCATCAAGCAACTACTCCTACCCTCGTGCTTCCCATAAGCTTGGTGGGATCCGGGAATTATGCAGCGGAAGTAGCCCAAGATCGAAACAAGTATGAAAGCAAATCAAAACACAAATGTTGTAGCGCAGAATCGCTTAACGGTGTTCTTTCCAGAATTCTTCAAGTCACTCTAAAGTCTTTTACTATGTGACCTTAATTGATTCCATGAATTCTATTTTTTTGAGTGGGCAGAAAAATACAGCACATACGATTCTAGAGTTTGTCCTCTGTTTTCCTCTAAATACTCTTCTATGAAGATCATATTCAAAAAACAAATATCCTCTCTTATCAGCGTGAGAATTGTTCTGTTACCAACACGGTTAATATTTTAAATAAAATAGGTTATCCCTTTTAATTAAAATTAATAAATAAACTTCTAATTAAAAATTAATCTATTAATTATTTAAAACACATAATCCACGTACGGTCTAAAGAATTAAGGCACAACAGGAACCGCAGGAATAAATTAATAAGACTACAAATTATAATAAGAATCCATACAGGACCAATATATTCTTATTATAATTAATCATAAATTATTTCACCTCCTTATTAATTTAACTTTCTATGACATAATAATTTATATTCCCCATGTATAAATTACAGATGCTTGTCAAATAAAATAAATCACTGACAATTTATTTAAATAAAAATTTTAATCTTTAAGATTGTCGCTTAATTTATTTCATCTGTCAGATTAAAAATCCACCTACATGGTTTACATAATGAAACCTTATAAGCTAGCTTAAAATGCATCATCATTCTCTAAACCGAGACATGAATTTTACCATTAATTAATATTTCACAAATACAAGTTGTCTTTGCCCAATTCACAGAGGATTATTGTCCTGATAAATGAAGCTCACGCTTTAACGAATTAAAATACAAAACAATATATATTTACTCATATTAATTAAATCAAGATTAAGAACATAAATCTTATTTCTAATCTTCTAGAGAATATGTTTTAATAGTCAATATAAAACAACCATTTTCTACTTGGTCCAGTTCGATACATACAAAATGTACTAACACTATTATTATAAAATATGCTGAAAAATTTATTCATTTAATGCAAAATAGCCAATTAAATATATAGAAATAATTATTTAAAAAAAAAACATCAAAACCATGCTATTACATTTGCATGGTTAATAGTATATCTCTATCACAACTGACGAAGCATTTCTTGAAAATCTGTGAAAGTATTTTAAAAGGAATTTGCATTAGGGAATCCTAAATATGAGTTTAAGTTTCTATCTTGTTTCACTATTATAACTTATCATTCTTATTCTGAATTAGTTATTTTTATACAAGTTTTTATTATATTTATTTTGCGGGAAATCCCGCAGCAGCTCTTCTACAGCCTAACTGCTTATGCAAATAATCCTAGAAAAATTAACATAAATACACAATCCATCTATTGGGGAAATCAATTTCAATTGAGCCCTTCCTCCATTGTCTCAACATAAACACAATCCATCATCAATTCACAATTCTTAACTATATCAATTCGTATATTCAAAAATTGTTCACCACATCATTTGATCGCATTTGTAATACAATTGCAAAATATGGTCATTGAAAATATTCATTCATCAAGTAATTTCTAATTCTAGTTATATAATTTAAATGAACGAATAACATTTATCTAAGAATCTTGTAAGGTGAAATCCACATCCAAATACACAGTACAATTTATCATCAAATTAAGTATTGTGAGGCTCCTACCCGAGCGCCAACTCCAATCCGCTAAAAGATAAAATCAAAATGCTTATTTTGAGTTGAGTTCACTATAACACCCTTATCTGTTTCATAGAAATCAGACCAGGAATGCCACATTCTGTACTAAAGGCACTATCACAGGAAATTTGAAGGTTCATAAGCCACTTATTAACAGATAAATTTCTAATCAAGTATTAGTATACATGTCACATATCCATACACACATTAACTGAAAACAGATGCTCATAAAAATTTTCATATACTCTTACATACACTAGTCAAATGCACATGCCATAGTAACTATTCACTTACTAAACTAACACCAAAATACAAAAACATTTATGCAAAAGGAGTGTAACTCTGATCTTGATGCAGATTTCATACCATCTACTAGCAACTCTACTACTCTTCTTTACCTGCACTTGATAAAAACAATGCACTAAGCAATAATGCTTGGTGGTGCTCAACTCCAAAATAAGAGTATGGATTTCTTGAGACTCTAATATAAAATATGTATTTATAAATATTCAAAATCATTTGATAAAATGAAACTTAATGCCTATAACATCTAATCCAAATCAAATAAGAATATAAAATTTGTTCTTAAAATAGTTCCATGATAGAGTTTTTCTTCTATATATAGATATAGAGTTTCACCTTTGTTTTAAATCCATTTTTCAATTTAAAATCAAGAATAACTTTAAGTGTGAAGTACTATCCTCTTTTAATTAAGAGAAAGGTACTATTCATATATAAATTACTTCTACCATTTAAATCCTCTTTTAAAACTTTGAGATATTTTTCTTATGACTCTTGTATATATACTTTAGGATTCAAACTTGGAGAATAACAATTTAGCTTTATACTTAATATATATATATATATATATATATATATATATATATATATATATATATATATATATATATATATATAGTCCTATTTTTGTCATGCCTTAAGAATTAAGTGAAATCTCCTTTTAACTTTACTTGCTCTTAGGTAAATTTTAATATCTTTAAAAGTCATTCTCATGATGCTTGTCTTTAATTAGGTATAAACTAGGTGGACCAGCGCATTGTGCGGGTGATTTTATTACTTTGTTATTGCACATTGTATTAGATATTAATTTTTATTGCACATATAAAAAAAAATAAATCCTACAACTTCAAAGAAATAAAAAGAAGTAAATAAAAAAATTATAAAAGATATATATATATATATATATATATATATATATATATATATATATATATATACACACACACACACATATATAAATAAAAATAGAGTAAATAAATACATACAATATAAAAGCCCTAAACAATAAGCATTAGTTATAAATAAAGATATATAGATGTAAAAGTAGACAATTATTCTAAATAAAGGACACAAAAAATTTAACAATTCAATCTAAAACTAAAAAAAATAATAAATATTCAAATATAAATATAGTTAATTATTTTAAATAAATAATAATTTTTAAAAATAAAAAGTATTTTAAATGATCAAATAAAAAAATAAAAATTTAAAATTGAAAAATAATATTTATTGTAAAAATTTTTAAAAAAATAAAAATTTTTAAAAATAATATTTATTGTAAATGAATATTAATTTTTAAAATATAAGTATTTGATATAAATGATAATAAAACTTAAATAATAAAAATATTATTTTAACTATAGGTAGGTGTAAATGTTCACTTTGCTATATATATATATATAACTTAAAGAGATTTCTCTTGGCAAAATGATGATGATGATGATGATAAATAAATAAATAAATAAATATAAAGCTATATAACAATATAATCCTAAAGCAAAAAATATATTAAAAAAGTTGATGTGACGCATTCTCTATTCAGTATTTGTATTTCTCTTTTTTTCACAAATTTTTTATTTTTGTACCTTTTTCTTGAGTTTTCTCTAAGTAGATAATTGCTTAGAAGAAGAATTTTTAATATTCAATATATATAAATAAATAATTGGTTAAGATAATAAATATATGTTATCATTATCTTTTTTGGATTTAAAACAAATATTTACTTAAGAATTATCTTTGGAATTCAAACATTAAAATAAAAATAATCCTTTGAAGTTCATTTGAAATTGAAATTTTAAAATATATTTAAAATTTTTAAATTTCATTTTAATCTATATAAAGCTAAAAGATTGTATCAAAACTGAACTTTCATTCTTCTCTCTCTTTTTTTTGGCTAAAAATTGAATTCTAGAAGGAAAAATGAAATTGTGATGCTTTATTACTAGATCTTCTCCTTCGCAGTAGATTAGATTTCAGTAAAGATTATAACACAAATAAGCTAAAGGCTTCTACCCTGAAGCATGATTCGTTTGATGAATCTAAAGAAAAAATGAAATAGCCAGAAGATGATGATAAATTTGACAACCAGTTACTGCTTGCCTTTGTATACCAAATCTATTATTTTTTTTATATATACTTCAAGAATAGTTTTTTTCATGCGTACAACTTTTAGATCTAATTTGAAATCGATTTTGTTTTTTATGGTTGGATTCTGGTGAGATTAATTTCCATTCCAACTAGATGGACATGCACACATGATAGATCTATGTAAACAATGGGGAACACATATGTGTCAGAAAACTAATTAATAGTTAGGGTATTGGCTAATTTTTTTTAATTTAATTTCTTATATGTTTTTTTCAAATCAATCACAAGCCACCAATAATTTTATTGTAAAAAATTAATATTTATCTTAAAATAATTAAGGTACTTTAATATCTAAATTTTGAAGATGCTACATAGCCTATAAAACAATATATGCTAAAAACTAAAATTATTAATATATAATAAAAAAAAAACCGCACATCGTGCGGGCCTTTACCTAGTTATTTTCTCTACCTAATTTTAGTGAAACTCTATCAAAACTCAAATTCAAATCATGCAATTTACTGACTTAACAAATTGTAGAATATATATATATATATATATATATATATATATATATATATATATATATATAAATTCATGAATTAAAAAAATTATAAATAACTAATACATATATATGAATATGAAGGAACGAATAAAAAAAAATTTACATTTTTCTTCTACTATCTACTAAAATATAATAAATTAAAAAAAATACATAAATGGATTAATAGTTAGCTTTTCTTTTTCTTCATATCCATCAACATGATATTTCTCATACCTGCATAATAAAGAGAAAAGAAATCACATGATGCATAGAAAAAAAAAAAAAAAGAGAAGACCATAAAAATTGCACAAAAAAATTAAAAATCTAAAATGTAAAAACAGAAAAAAAAGAGATCAAAGAATTAACATTAACTTAGTCAAAGAAAAGGAATTAAGGAATTAACATTATATATATATATATATATATATATATATATATATATATATATATATATATATATATAAAGAAATGAAGAAAGAAAGCAATCAAAACTCAGATAATTGAAAAGCAACAAAAAAATAAGTAAAAAACCATTTTGGAAGAATATCGGAAATGATTAATATGGAAGTGTGTGTGTGTGTATATATATATATATATATATATATATATATATATATATATATATATATATATATATATAATTAAAAAAATTTAATTTTAAAATTCAAATGTTTTAAAATTAAAAATTTTTAATTTTAAAATTCAAATATTTTAAATTATTAATTATTTAAAATTTTAGATATAGGAAAATAAATGTTTAAATATTAATTAAAAAATTAAAAAATTTGTAAAAAAAAAGAAAAAATGGAATGTTGAAAGAACAGAGTGCCATGTAAGCTTGTTGAAGATTTTTTTTTTTTTTTTTTTCAGGATTATATATATATTAGGCAAAGAACCGCACATTGCGTGGATTGTTTAGTTACTATAGATTATATTTTGTAGTTTGTACCTTATAATATATAAATTATAATTATTGTACATATGTTATTTCATATATATATTTTTTTAATATCCTTTCCTTAAAGTCCACAAATAAATTTATTAGGAGATAAGAGAAAAATGAAGATCACAGCATGAAAGTAGATACAAATAATATATATAATTTAATATCTAATTCATAAACAAACAAAAACTATAGAAATCAAGAATTTAGTCCTACCATAACAATTGTTACATTGTAGCTAAAGAATAAAGACCTATAAAATTACCAAAATATGAAATCCAAACATGTAGTACATGAAATTTACAAAAGGAAGAAGAAAAAATGATCAAGCATCAAAATATTAAAATTGTTTAGTTTTTAGTTGCCAAGATTTGCTTTTATCTTTTCAATAAAATTTACTGATTACTGATAAAAAAATATAAAAAATACAAAGAAAAAAAAATATAAAAGGATTAACATTAGCTTGAGATGAAAAAGAAGAGATAATGGTGTATCCGAATATGAAATTCTACTTTAACCGAACTAAGCTTCTGATTAAAATTTGAAAGTATTTGAAACTCCATTTTTATCCCGAATAAGATATATACATTGATTATTAGTGATAATAATGATAATAAGATAATAATAATAAGAAATTAAAGATATTTTTGAAATTTTAAAAGTTAGAAAAAAACTAAAAAAATTATAATAAAAAATAAGAGATAACCGATATTTTTTAAAAATTTTAAAAATTAGATAAGAAACTCAAAATTTATAAAAAAAAGATAACAATGAATGCTCAAAGAAGACAAATAAATTGATCCTGCAAATTAAAATAAAAGAAGGTCCTATTATTTTGATTAACTTAGAAATACCTTAAGTGGATCCTGAGTCAAATTTCACCAACACTTCCTCAAACATAAGTTTGTTGCTGTCCTAGTTAGATGCAGGCCATCGTTACATTTTGAAAAGAATAATTTAATTTAAAAAATAACAAATGCGGTGAATTGAAAAAAAAGAATATATTTATGTATTTGGTCTAAATAACTATTCATAGAATAGAAAATAATTGGATGTCAAACAAATTCATTGAACAATTGAAAATTAACTTTTTTCTTTTTCCATATTTTCCTCTAATTTAGGAATCTAAGAAAAGTTAACATATATATAAGTTGTACCTCACCCAGTGATGATTATAATTAATAAAATTTAATCCATTCCATTGAGCGAGTGGGTGGTTCCTATGATGTAGTAAAAAGGCCACCATAAATCAATCTAATTGGAAACCAAAATGGAAATAGGAATCAGAGAGTTAAATATTGGAAAACAAAATAGAAATAGAGAGAGTTGATTACTTTATATGTTTTAGGTTTAGTATAGATATATATAAATAGATATTAGTATTTTGTAGATAGGAAAATTTTTAAAAATTTCAAAGTTGTATTTATCTGTTTCGAGAAAATAATTTTTAAAAAGATATTTATCCAATTAAAATATAGAAAAATGAAGAGAAAAATGGAAAAATCCAAAATTTTCTAAAAGCAGAAAAAATAGGATGTTCAAAAAATAGAGCGCCACGTCAGCGTTTTTAAAATATTTTTTGCTTCGAAATTATATATATATATATAGATATGATCTTTCCTTTAAATTCCCTTAAAATCACTTCTACATCAATTACACTTTAGAACTATCATAAATTTCAAAATTTTTCTTTTTAAAACTAATAAGAAATAGATTAATTTCCTACTCATAATTGATCTATTTTGCACTCCATTTGAAATGCATTAAAATTAAATCTTCCTTAGTTTAATATTCTTAAACATATTAATCACATAAATTTAGATAACTAAAATATCATTTACACATATGTATATACACTTGAACGCTTAAATAACATTTAATGAAATTCACATATATATACTAGAAATACTATCAAACAACTAATTCAAATTAATGAATTTATTCCTTAAAACAAGTACAATATTATGAAAAAACTAAATTATGCAAATGAATTTATCAATAACTTATAGTCAAATCTAGTTACGGTCAAATGAATTTATCAATGACTTACATAAATGTCATTCCAAGTTCCAAATTCATCAAATCACTTACACTTATATTTAAATAATTTAAATAATTTCAAATCACTTGCTAGTAAAACCATTTTAGAATAGTAATAATCATATTTCTCAAAATTCATTTCTTAAATGTATTTAACTATTAAATACTAACTATATTTCAAAATCACAATTTAGAATTGAAATTGTGCTTAATGCTTATGAATATGATAAAGCTCCATATTTGTATGAAAAGAAACTAGAGGATGAAGAACTTGAAGGTGAAGTCCCTTGTTGGACCGACCCACACAGGAACTTAAGAGATAGACTTATGAATAAGCTATTCCTTTGAGGATCTAGGGAGAGTCATAGAGAGTAATGGGCTCAAATCATCATTACGCCATGAAAGTTAGATGTTCTTATGATTTCGAAATGTTTATGTCACTTGGAAGAGGGCATAGATATTAATGGACTCCTCCCCCTTCAAGATGCATCCCTTAATAGGTTGAAATGGAATTTTGAGATTCATAATTTTGTTTAATGGGGTTGATCCTAGCACTGGTGCCTTTCCCTATTTGATAAGACAAATCTAGCTTGCTTCCTTTTAATTTAGTTGTTTACTTGCTTATTTTACATTCAAATGGTTTAGATTCCATAATTTCTTCAATTAATTTCTAAACAATACATCTTGGATTTAAAGCTAATACTCAATTCCCCCTATCCCTGAAGACGACATCTTTTATATACTACTTACATGATCCGTATACTTATAGAGTCGCTAACAATACTTTACAATCCACTCATCAAAAGAAGAACAATTATATATATATATATATATATATACACACACACATACTTGAATCTTACTTACTATATACCATATAAATCTACTAATGGTACCTTTAGGCATGGCCGGTTCAATGAACCACCGGTTTCGGTTCACCGCCGGTTCGAAATATTTAAAATTTTGAACCGGAACCGGCCCTTGAACCTCCGGTTCCGGTCCGGTTCCGGTTCCGGCACGGTTCAGCACGGTTCCGGCGAACCGACGGTTCAAATTACGGTTCCGATTCGGTTCCGGCATTACGCAAATTTTTAAAAAAATAATAAAATTTTGATTTTGAATTCATGAATAAATAATAATTTTAAAATGTTTAAATTTTATTAACTAAATAAATTATTATAAAATTTGAAAACAAAAACTTCTATTAATTTAGAACTATTATTACATTAAATTTACAAATTTTGCTAACTCACTAATATAGAAAATTATAATTTTTTTTATTTTGGGCTTGAATTAAATTAAAATTGAAAAATTTTAATTTAATTGCCTACGTATCCTCTTGAAAATTAGAGAAAATCAAAGCTCATATAGTTCTTTTTTTTTATTACATTGGAAAATAACCTCCCAATTATTACAATTAATTTTAGTCATCGGTGCCACTAGTCTCCGTTAATGAGTCGGAATCATCATCGTCGCTTGAATTTTGCTGGTCTTGAGTTCTCAATGCCGCTCTAGTCCAATCGTCAACACACTCTTGCATTTCCACATTATTTGGCGATAATCTTGACCGTGTTGGATCTAAAATTTGTCCACCCGCACTAAAAGCTTGTTCCACTGCAACAGTAGAAATTGGACAAGCAAGAATATCTTTTGCAATTGAAGCTAAAACTGGAAAGCGATTTGCATGCTTTTTCCACCAACCCAAAATATCAAATTTTGTTGGGTCTTCATTCGCATCATCACCTAAAAACTCAAAATCTGTGCTAATATATGTCTCAATTTCTGTGTATGAATGTGGACCCTCCCTTGATTTTTTTGAAACATTTTGCATGAAGGTAAATTGTGTAGAATGAAATTTAGTGGATTGTGTAGTTTGTGGATCTGATACTTGAGGAAGGGGAGATACTAATTTAGAATACTCATCATACAATTGACGGACATACCTTAAAACATTATTAGTAAGAGAAAAATAATCTGCCTCAATATTAAAAGTTCCATAATAAAGACGAAAAAATTCTTGTAATGCAACTAATTTAAATCTAGGACAAAGAAAAAATGCAACTAAATTTAAATTCGGAATTTCAGTATAATATTTTAACCATTTAGTTTTCATCATGAATATACATTCTTGTAAATCATCATCATTTTCATTTTCAATTATGGCACTACTTATGGCCAAACAATGAAATGGAAATAAATGGGAGGTAGGATAATAAACACCACTAAAAATTCTCGTACAATTTTCAAAAACTTGCAAAATATCTAATATTTTTTTACAAATAGTCCAATTGGTTGGATAAAGTTGAAAATGTGATGCATGCAATTGCATAAATGAAGAAAGAATATCTTTATATTCATAAGACTCATTTAACATTTTATAAGTTGAATTCCACCTTGTAGGAATATCTCTTGAAAATTTTTTATATTTTTTTCCCATAGAGTGACAAAAATTTTTAAATTCTTTTCTAACATATCCATGTGTCCATAAATGATTTAAAGCATTTTTTATTGGACGTAAAAATACATTTAATGTTGTTAATGCATCTTGAACACATAAATTTAAAATATGACATGCACATCTAGTGTGAAAAAATTGTCCACCAAATTTAGGTTGACAAAGAGTTTTTAATTCATTTATTGATGCTGTATTTGCACTGGCATTATCAAAACCAATTGTAAAAATTTTTTTAGTCAAACCATATTCTTCTAAAATAATATTTAACATGGTAAAAATATTATGTGCGGTGTGAGAGTCATCAAAAACTCTAAGTGCAATAATTCTTTTTTCAAGTTTCCATTCATTAGTAATCCAATGGGATGTAACACCCATATAAGAATGAGTTTGCCAAGCATCACACCAAATATCACAACAAATGGCAATTTTACCATTAAAATTTGCAAATACATACCTTAAAATTTCTTTTTCTTTTAAATAAATAGATAAAATAGTCCTTTTAAGTGTATTCCTAGGTATCTTTTTTGCTAAAGGATTTAATGCTTTTTTACAATAGTTATTAAATCCAATTTTTTCACCAAATGAAAAAGATAATCGTTCCATACAAACCATTTTAGCCATTTCAATTTTATTAGTTTCATCACTATATTTAAATAGAGGAGTGTTAGGATCACCGTACCTTGATGACGATAATTGAGTTTGAGTTACATCCATTCCTACCTCACTTGGATGATGTGATTTTAAATGCCTATTGAGAGTGCCATATCCTCCTCCAAGCTTGAATGCATATTCTTTTTTGCAATAATTACATCGAACCGCATTGATTTCTCCATTATCTTGAATAATTTTTGCAAAGTACTTCTTGAAAATATCTGATTTTGGTGGTTTACCTATTGAAATATTAGGAGATATTGCTTCTTGTGGTGAAAAATCAATCAATGGATCATTTGAATCAATTTCTTCCACGCTTTGAGCAACTCGCTTTCCCTTGGAGCTTTGTGAATTGTGTGCCATAATTTTAAATGGAATTATGGGAAAAAAAAATAAATGGAATATGAAATTAATGGAATTTAGAATTGAATGTATGAAAATAAAGCAATATTAAGAAGAAGAGAGATAGAATATAATTGGTTGTGAAAAAAAAAATCAACTCATCATATTTATACATATTTTTCATTTATGTAGTTTCCCAAATTGTCCCTTATAACAGAAAAAAACAATTATATTTTTGGATAATTTAGTAAATTATAATAAATAATTAATTAATTTATTAAATTATAATAAAATACTTATATCCATTTGAAGTTTTATATCCGTTTCACCGTTTGAAGTTTTAAGTGTTGTGTAACAGTATAGTTATTAGTTAATTTGTAAAACGAAAGTTATTTGTAAAAAAAAGTGAAATGATTAGCTTTTAAAAAAAGTGAAATGATGATGCTTCATTTTTTTAAACCAAAATGATGATGTTTTTTTCACTTTGCAACAAATAATTTTATTTGTGAATCCGGTTCGAACCGGACCGAAACCGCTGGTTAACCGCCGGTTTCGGGCCGGTTCAGGTTTATTTTTTAACATTCACATGAACCTTAACCGGCCCTTGAACCGCCGGTTCCGGTTCAAAATTTTGAACCGCCGGTTTCGGTCCGGTTTCGGTTCATATACAGTACGGTTCGGTTCCGGTTCGATTCCGGTTAGAACCGAACCGGTGGCCATGCCTAGGTACCTTACATCAAACCATTTTATTCACTTTCCAATATTCTTTTATCATAAGAAAAACACACTTTACTAATCATTTAAAACTCAAAAATGACAAATTCTTTTATATGCACTTGATTAAGTCACTTTGGTCTTTATGACCTATCAAGTAATAAATTTCATATATTTCTTATCATACATATATTCAACTCATAATAACAGTTAATTCTCATCATTGTGTCATATTCTCATTCTTGTGTTTCAAGTATTAAACCTCATAATAAAGTCTTGTATATAGTTCAGGCCTTAATATAATTTCTCATTACTCATTCTTATCAACTAATTCTCATATTCATATAATATTTCTCATATTCATATGACATTCCTCATTCATGCAATTTCCATAAAGTCAACTACTAAATTAGCTCATTCATTTTCAAGGAATCATACTCATAAATCCATTTATAGTGTTTTAAATTACAACAATTTGTCTTAAAGAAACATAAAAGGGCAAAACACATAAATTCACTTATAGGCCATTTGGACTTCATGTGTTGGAAAAGCACTAGCAATCATGCTATGATTATGCATAACTAAACCCCAACAAAATTTCAAGAATCAAAAGCTAGAACTCAAGAACGTCAAGAAACTCACTTACTTTTCCTTAGAATTTCTCTTTGAATTATGGCAAAATCTTCAAGCGTTAGAGTAAATTACGCTTAAACCAAGTCAAGGCTTTAGTTTAGAAGTTGTATTTAGTGTAAATTTCATGGAAGAAGGAACAAAGTTGGTAGATCATGGTGGAAGAGGGGTTCGACCATGAGAGAAAGAAAGAGATGAAGAAGAAAGAAGAAATGACATTGCAAACATGAAAGATGAGACTTTTGACTTTTCAACAACTTTCCTATGAAGTTGTTGAAACAAGGGCTAGGATTAAGCCACATCTCTTGATCCAAACGCCATAATTCATTCACTTGCAAGTTCCATAAGTTAAACTTTCCTTCACAAAACTCTTAAACTCTATTTAATAAACCCAATCTCTACACTTTATAATTTCCAATTATACCCTCAAAACACTATCCATTTATAATTAAATCCTTATATGAAATTCACAACTCAAGTTTTACTATTCATAACTAGTCCCATTAAGTCTAAATTAACTTCATAAATAGTAATTGTGAATAATATTATTCTCGGGTTGGATAAGTACCATTTTCCTCCCGATGGTACTAATTCATAATCTTATTATGTCATTATTCATAACTTGAGAATTTCCAGAGTATTACATTCATGTGTGTGAAATCTATTGAATTTGATTACTTTTTTTAAAAGGGAGTTGATTTTACACTTTTATTTAGGAAAAAATATAAGGAAAATCATAATATGACTCCGGGTATTGATCCAAGACGGATAAAATATACTAATAATTGAAACCAAAGAGGATTTAAGGACTAGGGTTTTAGTTTCAAAGCAATCAATTAATTGGCCTAAATATTAATGCTTTGTCAATTGGAAAACCAGATCAAAATGAACAAATGCATGGAAATATATAAAGCAAGTAAAGGAAAGCAATAAAGAAGGCATAAAAGAAAAGCAATGAATGAAGTGATAAAGAATAAATCAATAAATATGAGTACCATTTCTAGTTCGTTGTGGGGATTCTAGAATGACCACACATTTTCCAATTCAGACAATTAAAACATCAAAGAAGCATATGATGAATGAAAACAATAAAGAGGAATATCATCTCTAGCCCCTTCTAGGGATTCTAGGATGACCATGTATTTCCCCAAGCCAAAGCAATCACAGATAGCGATAAACAAGGATGAGTACAACACAAAGGAAAAACATAAAGAAATTACAGAAGGAAGTATTTTTTATAGCCCCTTATGGCATTGTCTCTAGCCCATATGGTATTGCCTCTAGCTCCTTATGGGGATTCTAGGACAATCACATATCTCCCAGCCATCTATGTAAGACAAATTAATCTAGATAAAGCAAGAGAAATGGGAAAGGAGAGAAAAAAGGGTTTTATGGATTTTGGTTCATAACTCAAGTTTAATAATCGAGTTTTTAATCACATATCCCACTGATTAGAAATTAGAACCAAGTAGTTCTTTCTATTATGAAGTGGAGATTGATTGATTTTAATTGGAAAAGTGTGTTTTATCAAATTTTGACTTTAGTTGCCATTTTCTGAAAAAAAAAAAAAGTCATTTGATTAAAAAAGTTTCTTTAGTTGTCAATTTAATTGAAAAAGTGGCTTCAGTTGCCACATTGATTGAAACAATGGCTTCAATCACCAATTTGATTAAAAAGTCACTTTAGTTGCCAAGTTTGAGAAAATGTGGCTTTAGTCATCATGTTTGAGAAAAAAAATGGTCTTAATCGGCAATTTGAAGGAAAATATCAATTTTTACTTTAGTTGCTATGATTAAGTCGAAAAATCATTTGGCTTTAGTCACCCAAAGTTTTGAGGAGGTATAAGCATATTAACATGCAAATCTCAACATGCAAGGCAACAAGCAAATTTTAACATGTGAAACAACAAGCAAATCTCAACAATATACTTCTCAATCATTCAAGTGATATTCATATCATATCAAAAGCCAACGGTCTTACTTTGGAGGCATACATGTCAAAGAGGTAGAGTTACAAGTATGGAATTATGAAGCATAAAGTGTATATCAAATCCTAGGGCAAATGTTTAGAGTTAAATCCTAAAGCATGTTTCTAACTCTAATTCCTAAAGCATGTGTCTAAGGCATGTAATTAAATATTTAAATCTAAAGATGTGATTAAATTCCTAATCCTAAGTAGGCAATTAAAGACTAAGCATGTAATTAAGTATTTGGCATTTACTTAAAGGCTGAACCAAGTATGGAATTTAATTAATTAAATCTACGCATGACTTAAATTAACTAAGTGCTACCCTAATTAGGCATTAAATAAATTTAACCTAAACTTGCATCTAATTAAATACTTAGCTTAAACATGCATTTAATTACATCTAAACATTTATTTAAATTGATTACTAACCTAAGTATAACTTAAGCGTGCATCTAATTTGTAACACCCTCCGCCCGATCCCGAAAGACCCGACGGTGGATGCCACATTCGGTGCCGGAGGAACTGTCCTAACCTACATCTAAATCATACAATCATATTATGAATTAGAAGTGACTTAGTATTCATAAGTTTAGCAAGTAATAATATTTTGTTTTGAAAATGATTTGGGAGAGTCCTATAGAAAAACTGCAAGAGTTTCCCCTAAAAATAGAAGTTGCCAAACATGTGAATACAAAGCACTCCCAATTCCAAACTCCAAACCCCATCAAACTCCAATAACAACACAATAGCACTTCTATCATTTCATATCCTCAATAACATTTTAATATTCACCAATTAAATAGATGCATTTAAACATATCAACTTCTAATATTCTAACCATTAAATAAGTTCCAAGTTTATCTCCCAATATATACACCAAAATAATTTACAACAATATGCTTAAGTTATAAATTAACTCATACAGTCTCCAAATTTGTAATACTTATACATGCCATAATTTTTTAGTTACATAAAATACTAATCAACTACCAAAAGATCTCTTCAGCTCTGATGCTACTCTTCAGGTCTTTAAACAGCAAGCACAATCTCCAACCTGCGCGTGATAAAATCAACGCGCTGAGTATAAAACTCAGTGGTGCTCATAAAACACAACAAACCAATGTTGTGATGACAACATACTTAAAAAAAATCATTTATATACATAAAATCATTAAATTTGAACATGCAGTACATATGCACACCAACACATCATGCTTTAGAAATTCATTTGATATCATAAATACATTGTGGTAAACTAAGAGTTATTAACATAATGTGATCTCATTTATTTCACTTCCTTAAAAATATTGTATAAGGGCTCACATACACTTAGGAGAAAAAGAAGCAGATAAGTTTTCATAGCTTATTCATAATGGCCTTAGGTCGCCAACCTTTTCATAACATATAGAGCGCGTCCGCCCTAACATAAGACACCCACGTGCCTAGCATATGATCATAGCTTCTTATCATAATGGCATCAAATGCCGAGCATGCTCATCATACATAATAAAATCAAATCATGCATCAAATCCACACCAAGTATATTAGAGCCCAAAAACATTTCTCATAAAATTCATGTTCTTTAGTCTTCTCATAATAAAAACTTAATTTACACTTAAGTAATTAATAAAAATTCTCATACTTAAACAAAATGACTTAACATAGAAAAATTCCAGCATAAAATTAACATTGACCCTTGCTGTGTTTTTAAAACATAACTTGAGTTATGAGTCTCCAAATAAATCAGAGTCATTAGAAAGCTAAGACAAAAGCCTACAAATGTTATGAAGGAATCACAGCCCAGATCAATATGGAATATAACAAAACAAAGATAGGAACACAAACTAATAGACCAGACCTGATTCAGCAGAACCAAGTCCATTTTTTATTGAATTCCTACTAAACCAAACACTCAAATTAAACCAATCTAGAACGAGAGAATTCTCAAGACACAGGGCAACAACTTTTATGAAGAACTCAGAACCTAATCTTGTCATTATAGGGGTCAAAATGGGCACTCAATTCAGTGATGCATGTGGCCCGACACAGACAGAGTCAGTTTGAGTGTTTCAGCCATAAGTTGAGTTATATATCTCCAAATTGGACACGAGAGGATGGGTTGGAAAGCTAAGAGATAGACCTAAAACTTCTATGAAGGACTCAGACACAGATGGAAATTAGAAAGGATTGAAAAATGGTCCTAAATCTCACTCAAAATCATGTTTTTCCCAAATTCAGTTTACTTTAGCCATGAAAGGAACATGAACCACAAAGATACAAGGTAGAAATGTCTACCACAACATAAATACTCATCAAACATCATCCAAGAGCATTAATGGCAACCAAAATTCAACAAATCAATCATTTCATACAAAATCTCAAAATATACACATAATAGCATAAAGGCACAAAATCAAAAATTTGAGTAAGGTAAGTGTGTTTATGAACACTAACCTTCAAAACAAGCTTTAACAAGCTTTAATCAAAGCTTCTCAAGCTTTGGTCTTGCCCTTATCTTTGTTAGAAGGCTCTCCACCCTCTACATGTAATAAACTCAAAATCAAACAAAGAAAAACAAATAAAAGAAGTAATTGGAACATGATTAAGCATGTATATGCTAAAAGACAACTCTAAACCCAAAAATAATGAGATTATCATAAAATCACTTACTTGACCCAAGTAGGAAAATCACCAAATTCCTTGAAATTAGTCGCTAAAGATTACTTCTCTAGCTTCACTCTCTAAGATTTATGACTTAAATCAAGTTGGATGGGTGAATTTGATGTGTTTACTTAGTAGAATTGAAGAAAATGAAGAAGAAGAAGAAGAAGAAGAAGGAGAAGGAGACGTGTAGGAAAAGGAGAAGAAGGACAAAGTGTTGCTCAATAATTGATAGTTGCTTTTAATAAAGCAACTAAGGGGTATTTTGGTCTTTTCTCCAAATTGGAAGGTGTTTTGGTCTTTTCTCCAAATATTCTCCAATTAAATTCCTTCAAAATATTATTTATCTCCACAAAACTCTCTAATTTATTCCATAAAAATAATTCCTCAAATTTCCTCCATAAAAATAATTGCTCAAATTTCCTTACTTAATATACTACCATAATTCACTATTCACTAATTATCTAAACTCTCCAAAAATATTCCTTACTTACTTTCTACCCATAAAAATCATGCATACATGCTCCAAAAATGTTAAATAAAATATAAAATATAAATAGTAATTTTTCCGGACAAAAAATAATACCAACTTCCGGACTGGTGGTACTATTCACAGACCGGTAAATTACTATTGAAACACAGGAAAAATGGGACGTTACATAATTAAAGCTTAATTAAAGAAAAGGAAGCCTACCTCATGATGCATGTAGAGTCGGACTAGAGCCTCTCAACTCGGATGGAGCTCTTTGAAAGTCCTCCAAAATGGGTATTTAACCCTTAAACTATGAGCCTTTTCAAAAGGGAAATACCTCCTAATTAATAAAAAAATTAGAGCAAATGCATCTTTTAATGAGGTTACTTATATTGCTCAAGTATGTATTCCATTATTGTGAGTGCGAAGATGATTTTTGGAGGGGAAGGGGTGAAGGTATTTATAGGCTAGGAGAATGGGGGTTAGAGTTTTAGCTAAGCAATTGGGATTCGGGTGTTTTTGGGTAAAAAGGTTGCAGAATAAGGCTTTCTAATCATTTTTCTAATCAAACACATCAACAGTCGGGACCCCTGGTTGGTCAACAGGTCTTGTTTAGTTTAATATTTTGATTTGGACAATTCGAGGCCTAATTCAACTTTGATTTTGGGTCATGATATATCATTAGAATGTTCTAGATATTTAGTTTCTAATTCAACTTGAATAACCCAAAAATTCAATCTTTAGCTCAAGATATGTTTAAAAGAGTAAAGAGAGATTTTTTTTTTTTAGTTCTTTTATTGAGCAGTGACTTTGTACCTGTTGTTTGGGGCCCATTTTAGTCCAGATTTTGATTTATAAAATACCTTTATTTCCTTCTAAGTTCCAATGGTACAAGTTTTGTGCTAACATTGCATTTGGGAGAAATTTATGACCAAAAGAGTGAGGAAATGTTACCTCTGTCTGCTAGGTTGACCTATAGTTTAGTGTGCAGTGACTTTGTGCCGTGGTTCGAGGCTCAATTCAACCCATATTTTTGCTCATAATAAGTCATTAGAAAGATATTTTTGTTTCATTTCCAATAGTATTTTAAAGGTTGTCCTAAAATCCATTTTTTGGAAAGAGATGAGGCTAAAAGAGTTCTCAACCCAACCCTCCTTCACAACCTGCTTAATGTCCTTATCAATAACTAGGAGTTATCGAACTTAAATAACCGATGCGCTGCATTAGATAATTCTGAAATAAAATAGGCCTATAATCCGACAGGAGTAGCTAAGACACGAGCATGGCTATTGGAAAAAATTGAGATCCATTCATTAGCAAACATTATCCAACTTCTCCATAATTATAACCATATTCTCACGTCTTTGATCCCAAGTGAAAGAAGGCCCCAACGTAGGAATTTCAATAAAGTTAATGTCATCTATAGTTTCTCTAGACCTTGTTCTAAAAAAATTAGGTTGCAGCTTACCTCCTTCCTTCTCCTCTTGCCAAAGAAGATCATTAAAGTCTCCTAAGCAAACCTAAAGCTTATTATCCATATTCGCTAACGCATGTAAAAGTTTCTAAGAAACGCTTCTTTTATGCATTTCTCGAATTCCATAGAAACCATAAATCCTAATCATTTTATTGTCTCAATTAACATTGTAATCTATAAAATTTTTAGAGTAACTAGTGACTTGAAGAGACAAATCACTCTTCCAAAACAATGCCAACTCGTCGTTTCTACCAACATAATCAACAGAAAAATAGTTATCAAAATCAATATTGCTCCTAACTTCTATCGTTCCTCGTGGGCTAGATTTTCAATGAGAAAAATAACATATGACTTATAGTTCAAGGAAAGCTCTTTGAGAGCGCAAACTGTCCGAGGATTGCCGAGTCCTCGACAGTTCTAGCTTAAGATCCTCATTGGAAACGGTTGTCATATTACCAAGACCAGCCGATGAAACTGTAGAAGAAACTCCATTCGAATCTTTATTCAAAGAAACTTTTAGAGATGTTTTATTTATTCTTCTAGGCCTCTTCTTCAAATCCTCAGATTTAGAAATACCTTCCTCTTCTAGTCAATCCAACTTCTCATTATTTAGACCCAAAGTCATAGAGTCTACTTCCATTTGGCCCATATTACCCATTATTTAATTGCCATGCATGTCACTAGTGTGAATGAATCCCTTATTTGATTCTAGTGATAAGAGTTGTTAGGGTTGACCTAATCACCATCCATAATTATTGACTATGAACTAGGAAGGAGATTCTTAGTATCGTCTCACAACAAACCACTAAATTTTCATATTGAATGGCACGACAAAACCCTAATTCTATTATTCCATTACAATTGCAATTTTTCCTTTTTCTGATGTAATCATAATTCACAAAAGCTATCAGAGTGGCCAAATTTTCATAGGTAGCAAAAAATTATTAAACGCATGTATCGAAATTGGACAAAAAGGCTTCTCTACTTGGCATAATCAATTTCTTCCTCCATCTTAACAGTTGTTGGAGATTTAAACTAATCCTCATTCTCATAAAATTAGGGTTCAATGAAGACATGCTTCGAGCATCATATTCTACAAACTCTCTAACAAAATTTTCATGCAGTTTAACAATGGCCTCTAACATAAAACATAAAGGTAAATCATGCACTTGTTTCTAATAATCAACATAAAATAAAGGCACAGTACTTACATGATCCTCCCCTCCTTTATTCGATGAAAAAAAAAATATATATTAAAATGAAACGAAGATCCCTTCATCTACAAACATATTTCTCATGGACAAAAAAAGGAATAAAGTTTGACATATGGAAGATTCCAAGAAGGTAATATTCATATGTAGGCTTCAATATTAAAGGACTACCATTCACTCAAAAACCTTCATCCTTTAACAAAGATAGAGACTCCATAGGAGTATCCATGTTCGAGATGAACAAAAAAATTTGGGTTTCGGGCTGAGAAAAGGGAAGTGAACAACTCATGCTCACGAGAGCATACGAAATAGTTTGCAACATCTACAAATTAATAGGGTGAGCATTCGGTCAATTCGGTCAATTTCACTAACATTTTTAACCGAAATAAAATAATTGAAATTTTTTTTGACTTAACCGAATTTAACTGAACTAATTTTCTAACCAAACTTGAATGAATCGTTTTGGCAGAATTTGATTATTTATTGAATCGAAGTTAAATAAAATAAAAACTTAATTAACCGAAATTTAACTTAAATATAATCGAAATTTATGATTAATTGATTTTTAACCAAAATAAAAATTAGCTGAAGTTATTAATCACTACTTAATCAAAATAAAAATTAAAATATTTTTAATTTTTAATTTTATTACCTACTGAATCAAAACGACGTA
Source organism: Jatropha curcas (assembly GCF_041381405.1). Taxonomy (NCBI): domain Eukaryota; kingdom Viridiplantae; phylum Streptophyta; class Magnoliopsida; order Malpighiales; family Euphorbiaceae; genus Jatropha; species Jatropha curcas. The sequence continues at coordinate 14,823,389 of NC_143152.1, read as the reverse complement.
GTTTGAGAGTCGGTTACTTTGATTAATTCGATTAAATTAACTTCTAACCGAGCTTTAAACCAATTAACAAAAATTTTAAATTTTCTTTAAATGAATTTTTAATCAAATATTTATTCATCAAATTGATTTTGCTAAATTAACCGAATTCATCAAATTGGCCGAATCAGCTAAACCCAATGCTCACCCCTACAAGTTAATAACTACTTTTGCCATCAAAATAAGCTTCACATCAAACTACGTCGTTTTCTTGTAGAATTGTAGAATTTTAAAAGAAAGGCACTAATCACACTCTTCCAATTCCAATTCTCATCTCGTTGCCTACATCTCTTATCGCCGCATTGCCCTTGCCTTTCATCCAAGATTGAATCTGACGGCCGTCTTCTCCAAGAAGGGGCATCTTTCATGTAAAGATTGAATCTGTGGCTCGCAAGGCTCGCAAGTAGCAGTGGTAAGGTAATTTATTTTTTCTTTTCCGTAAATGAATTTTTGGTTTGATTTTGTAGGTGTAAATGGCTGTTGATCTGATAAAGTGAAATGGTCGTAGACAATTTGAGGAATTTCTTAGGGTTTTGCTATGAAATCAACAGAATGTTTGGCTGTAAATTAGCATACTATTGTGACTATGAATGGTCACTTTTTGCAGTGCGTAATGAATAACAGTTCCTCTGAAATCAAAAGAATATCTACTGGCGTCTATGCAAGTTCTTTCGTACCTAACCTGTTCGATCTTATGTTTTTATGTTTATTGCTTCTGTTTGTGTAATTGTTAACTTTTTAACATTGTTCTGTGCACTTTTGTTATAATTATTAATAGCTAGTTAAATGATGTCATTTTAGCAAATTGTTATTTAATTGATGTCATTTTAAATGCTGGAGTAGCTTGGATTGGCATAAAAGATAAAATTTCTGAATTGAATTGGAAAAAATAAAGAGGTAATTTTAAGTTGTTAAAATGAATTATATGCAAACAATTAGTAAATCAAAATAATGGGCTTTGATTATTTCTGTGCACCTCTTGATTCGATCAGAAAACACCATATATTTGAAAAGATAAAAAAAAAAAAAAAAAACTTAATTAGTTGAAAAGATGGTGCATAATTGGCTAATATGATTTAGAGAAGATAAAAAGAAGTAAATAGATGACTGGTAAAATTAGTCTTTTCTTTGGTTTACACAGACCAGAAAAGGAATTTTTATCTCTTGTTGGTTTTTGTGCTATTACATTAGGTTCTCGTTCTTCTGTTTCTGTGATATGACTGTAAGAAATAAGCCTCCAAGTTCTTTGTTCATTATTGATAACTTCTAGATTTTTGTCTTTTTATAACTTGGAATGGTTTTCATTACTTTACAAGAAAAAGGAAAATATCAATTGGGTTTGTGGTAGACATCCATTTTTCATCCTCTATTTACTTTTATGATTTATGAATGGACAAAATTCATTGAGATTGATTGTGGCCTTCATTAATTATGAATGATGGTGGTCATTGCAGAGGTATTCTAATGGCTATGGCGTGGACCACTCATACCTGATGATGTTTTACTCATTTTTTGGCTTGGCACATTGGCATTTCATTAGAAGAGATTAGGATCTTTAATTTTTATAGGTTTGTTTGTCCCTAGCAACTGGGAATTATGCTGTTTGTGTAAAAGGAAAGCATTATTATGAATTTATGACTAGCTTCTTTGTCTTTCTCCCAAATTGAAAAGTGATTCTACATTTTAATGTAAATATATACTTGAACGATATAATTAATACATGCTTTCATTACAATAAGAGAGAGAGAGAGTGGAGTTCTATATTGAGAAAATAATTGCTTTGATTATTTTTTTGTGCCTCTTGATTTATTTATTTTTGAAGCTTTTTTATTCAAGTGATGGTTCTTGCAATCTTGGATATTGGGAAATCGAGTCTAAAGATTATTTTTATGTGAAGAATCAATTCTCCCCTAATTTCTTGTATTCTATTTCAGTTTTGTTGTGTTTTAGTGGATTTTGATTGTGTAATTTTTTTTGTTGAAATATTGGTTTGCTTATGTTTTATATGGATTTAGTTTGAATCTTTTGTAGTCGTTTTTATACACTTCAGGCATTAAAGGGGTATTGATACAGGTTCAGGTATCTTTTTTGTTGTCCATTTTGTGTTACATGGGTATTCATAAGGGGTTCAGGTAGTACACTGGAAGGTAATCGGGTTAGGGACAAATTTGGGTAATGCAAGTGGAATTTTAAACAGGTTTTGGACGGGTTCAGGTACCTTTATCTCTTTCAGGGGGCACCTGACTCTAGCTCTCTTCATCTTTATCTCTTTCATTGAAACACTACCCACCACCTCATCTCCTTAAAAAGCAAACTTCTCCTCAATAAGTTACCGGCCATCTCTGTTCTCTTTGAGACATCTCCTCAATGAGCAAACTTCTTTCTTAATCTCTAGCCGCTATCTGTGTTATCCCAATGTTTTCTTTTCCCATTTGAATTAGTTTTCAATAGAAACTACACTGTACGTTACATTTTTTTTTCTTTAACTATAACCAACAATAAATCACCACTCTGTCCAGATTATATACAAAGAGCTGCAATATCAAAGAATTGACATTTGTTTCAATCTCAATTTCGATAGAAAAAGGTCTTATTGTTATTTGTGTTAACTCATTACATCAAATTGTTTCAACATTTTTGTTTTTTCAATTATACAATGTGTTTTACGGTAAGATCTGAATCTGATTGCTTGTAACCTTTTGTTTCTCGTTTCTGCAAATCTTACATGCCTTTTCTGTTGTTTAGTTACTTTTCAATGGTGATAAATTTTGATTGTTCTATCAAATATGTTGTTGTTGCAGTCATTGCCTTCAATTATCTGGAGCTTCTTATTTATTTATTTTAATATAAATGCAAAATATCTGTTTGGCCTGCAATGCGTATCCAGTTTGTTTCTAACCTGTTAAAAGCATAGCTAAAGACAAATGAGCTACCTGTTGAATTGTTTGTTCTTGTAGGTTTGGTTTTTTCATTTTAGTTAAACGGATGTTTAATGGGCTTTGGGTTTGGCTAGCATACAGGTAATTGTAATCGGGTTTGAGATAGGTTCAGATAATGCATATGAAAATTTCAAATGGGTTTGGGAAGGGTTTGGGCACTTTATTATAAACAGATTCTGGTTCAGTAGTGCATTTTAGGCGACCCATTGCCAACTCTGCACACACCAAAAAAAAAAAAAAAAAAAAAAGGTTTCTTGAGAATGTTAGTTTTGTTCCGTGATGAATCTAGTAATGGAACCATGGCAGGTTTAACGACATCAAGTAATCAAATTACAATGTCAAAATGAGTTGAAATTGCATCGGGCATCTTTGACATGTTTTACTTTCTTTAGACATTCATATGCTTTTTTCTCTCCTACATTTATCATTAATTAGTGCTTGATGCAAGATAAGACATGTCAATTTAATTATTGATTCTGCAGGACAGACATTTTAAGTTAATTACTGATTCTGCAGGATAGACATTCCAAAGCATCAACAATGTCAACATCCTATCTCCCTGCAACTACTGATTCAATTGCTCAGGCTTTAGAAGCAAAAACCCCAACTGAATCAATTTCTATCTATTACCGCATACTAGAGAACCCATCCTCTTCTCCTGAATCTATAAGGATCAAGGAACAGGCTATCACCAATCTCTCAGATCTCCTCAAAGAAGAGCAGCGGGCAGAGGAGCTTCGAAGCCTTCTAACCCAATTAAGGCCCTTTTTTGCCTTGATTCCAAAGGCAAAAACAGCTAAAATTGTTCGGGGGATAATTGATGCAGTATCTAAAATACCAAACACATCTGATCTCCAGATTTCTCTTTGCAAAGAAATGGTGCAATGGACCCGTACTGAGAAGCGAACTTTTCTACGGCAGAGAGTTGAAGCAAGGCTTGCGTCTCTATTGATGGAAACGAAGGAGTACTCGGAGGCACTGAATCTCCTTTCTGGCCTAATCAAGGAGGTGAGACGACTGGATGATAAGCTTCTTCTTGTGGACATAAACATACTGGAAAGCAAGCTTCATTTTTCTCTAAGAAATCTCCCCAAAGCCAAGGCTGCTCTGACTGCAGCAAGAACAGCAGCCAATGCGATTTATGTTCCACCAGCTCAGCAGGGAACTATTGATTTGCAGAGTGGGATCCTTCATGCAGAAGAGAAGGATTATAAAACTGCATACAGCTACTTCTTTGAAGCATTTGAAGCTTTCAGTGCTCTTGATGATAAACAAGCTGTTTATAGCCTTAAATACATGTTGTTATGCAAAATAATGGTGAACCAAGCTGATGATGTTGCAGGAATAATATCAGCCAAGGCAGGGGTAAAATATGCAGGGCTTGAGCTGGATGCAATGAGAGCTGTTGCTGATGCTCATGCAAAACGCTCCCTGAAGCTATTTGAGATTGCACTCCAGCGTTACAATGCCCAACTTGAAGAAGATCCGATCGTTCATCGTCACCTCTCTTCCCTGTACGACACTTTATTGGAACAAAACCTCTGCCGGTTGATTGAGCCTTTCTCCAGGGTTGAGATTGCTCATGTAGCTGACCTAATTGAATTGCCTATAGATCATGTAGAGAAGAAACTGTCTCAGATGATTCTGGATAAGAAGTTTGCCGGAACTTTGGACCAGGGTGCTGGATGCCTCATCATTTTTGATGATCCCAAGACAGATGCAATCTACCCAGCAACATTGGAGACTATTTCCAATATTGGCAAGGTTGTCGATAGCCTGTATGTGAGGTCAGCCAAGATAATGGCATGAATTTCTAGATGTAGGGACAGCTCGAATAGCTGCTATGTGCTTCTACTTCCAAGTTTTCTGTGCATTCTAGACAAAAGCATTCGTTTCTTCTATTTTAGCTCATTGTATCGTGTACTACATCACTTCCGCCATGTCAGTTAACTAATTTCTTTTCTTCTTCAGTGGGATTCTTCTTTGCGCAGGTTCTGTCTTTGTTATTATTTTATTTCTTTTAAGAATCGACTTGCCCTAATTTGTTTGTCGACTTTAGTTGTCCTTGAGAACATGATATATGTCTATACTGTTGGAAGGACACATGAAGAAAAATATGGATATAAAATAATTTCATTGGTTAGGCTTTTTATGTTTTGGTGGTGAAGTTATATATGCAACGAAAGGGGTTTTTTTTTTGGCACTGATTTAAGAGCCATGGTTCCATATTTGATAATATGGTAATATATTTAATAACAAATGTACATATAGGTTAAGCCAAATTGTAGTTAAAATTTGATTTCAAGTTTCTCTTCCTTGACACTTTTTTTTTTCGTAAAAAACATGCAGTGGAAATTGTTACGAGTATGATTATATAAATCATACTAATTAAGGTTTATACTAAAATCTCTCACAAAGAAATATATATATATATATATATATATATATATATATATATATATATATATATATATATATTATCCAACTTTGAAAATTCAATTTTTGTAAGTCTGGTTCTCTCTGACAAGGGTTAGTCTCGCACGCTGGTGAGGTAGTTGTTTTTGTTTTACCTCGTTTCTCTTTTGCTTCCACCATAACCGGAGGATCTTCAAACTCGGGCGACATCGCTAACAGTTTGGTTCATCTCTTGATTTGTGAGGAGGGGGGAGTGGGAGGGCTGATTTTTGGGACCGATACTGTAGAACACGGTTTGGGGAGGGATGATTTCATATTAGTAGGACGATTCCTCACTGATAGGCCTATAAATTTTAATGCTATGAAGCAGACATTGGCATCTCCATGGCGTCCTGCGAATGGGGTTAGCATTCGTGAAGTCGGTTTCTCTTCCAGTTTTTCCTTGAAGCTGACATGTCCAGGATGCTGGCCATAAGCCTGTGGTGTTTTGACAATAGTTTGTTATTAACAAAGAGGATTGACCTGGACGAACAACTGCAAAATGTCCCCTTGCGCGAATCTTTTTTCTGGGTCCAAGTTCATGATCTCCCACAGAGTTTGATGAAGGAGGAGGTCACTCGGGCTATCGGGGACTATGTGAGCAAATTTGTGGAGGCTGACATAGGAAATTTCTCAGGAATATGGCGGAGCTTCATGCGCATAAGAGTCCTTTTTGATGTGCGTAATCCGTTGAAGAGTAAAATACAGGTGCAAAAGCCGGGTGACGACTGGCTATGGATTCAATTCAAGTATGAAAGATTGCTAAGCTTTTATTTTGTCTGTGGAACTATAAGGCACTCTGAATGTTTCTGTGATCAAAATACAAACCCAAGAATCCCTTACCGTAGGCTGTTTGGTCCGGAGATGCGAGTCTCGACTCGTAGAACAGTTGGGAATGTGGGAGATCGGCGGTTGAGAAACGAAACTCCGTCAGTTACCATTGAGGCACAGACAACGGAGACGGTTGTCAACAATAGGAACCAAGGATTGAGGGTTCTGCTTGGCTCGCTCCACGTTGGTAGGATGGAGATCGTGGGAAAGCAACTCATGCTTCTTATATAAGGCCACATAATCTGCATGATTAAGAACAGGGGTATGTGGGTGATGGGAACGTATTGGGCTTTCCAAACAAGAACAATATGGGCCTAGCCCTTTGGACTCTAAGCAGAGGAGGTTGGATGAAGGGGCCCAAGGGATAGTTGGTGGTTAGGGAAGTAATGTTTTAACTTTAGCTGTCAAAAGCCTAAACTGTTAGATGGCTCTTGTGCATCAGGCCCACTTGTCATTATGATAGGCCTAAGCTGGAACTATCGTGGTCTGGGCAATCCACTTACAGTTTGAGTCTTAAAGGACTTGGTTTGCACCCACAAGCCCATCTTTGTTTTCCTTATTGAAACTAAAATAAGCCGCTCATGGTTGGATGTCATTCGTAGGGCTTTAAATTTTGAAGGTAGTTTTGTAGTGGATCCTGTAGGGCAAAGCACCGGGCTTGCCTTAATATGGAAAATAAAAAACTCAACCAAGCTATGGAGCTATTACCGCTTACATATAGATATGTCAATCTCGTTGCCTCACCAACCTCTTTGGCGCCTTACTGGGTTTTATGGACGTCCAGAGCACCGCCTTCGCCAGAGTCTTGGGACCTCTTAAAAAACCTTAAAGAACGATCCTCCCTTCCTTGGTGTTGCCTGGGCGATTTCAATGACATTCTTCTATCTAGTGAGAATAAGGGCCCGCACCCTCAACCGTAATGGCTGATAAATATTTTTCAAGAAGCTGTTCAATCAAGCGGTTATTTTGAACTGGGCATGGAAGGCCATCCTTTTACATGGGAGAGAGGTCAGGGCACCCCTTTATGTGTAGAAGAACGGTTGGATAGGGTGTTGGTGTCAGCTTCATGGGTAGATGCTTTTAAGGATTGGAAGGTTTGTAATATCAATCCATTGGAATCATATCACTCCCCTTTGTGATCTCATCGGCTCATACCCCCATGAATGGCCACCGCAGTTTCTGTTTTGAGAATATTTGGTTGGAGGACCCGGAATGCTCAAGACAGATCCAACGATACTAAGTTTTGAATGTGTCCCTCTCATTAATTGAGAAAATTGAGGGGTGTGGTTAGATGTTGAAAATTTGGGGCGGAGGGTTACTGAAGAGTCATTGACTTCAGCTTTTTCGCTTAAAAAAGCAGCTAGCCTCTCTTTGTTCGAAAAGGGACGCTTACTCAGTTACAATTTGTGAATATACAGAAATAGTATAATGATTTATTGGACACTACGAAAAATTATTAGAAGCAAAGGTCAAAACATTTCTGGTTAAAGGGGGGTGATTTGAACTCAAAATACTTCCATGCTCAAGCGTCTTCTTCGAAAAGGAAAATTATTTTCATTCGCTCAAAAATGGTAGTGGGGTATGGTGCGAAAAGGGACAAGGTTTGGAGGACTTAATCGTGGATTACTGTGCTGAGTTGTTTAAGTCGCGGGGTTGCGAGGTGACGCGGAACCCTATGGAAATAAATTCCATGAACTCTATGACAAGTTTTGGAAGAGATCCAAGATCAAACTAAACTCCCCTCTATGGCACCCAAAGCTTAAAGAAGCAAGAACACCAATAATAGAGTAAAAGAATAAGATAAACGCCACAATGAATTGATAAGTTTACCTTGATTCTTGATGCAATTAGAAGAATGCAATCTCACACCCTCTAAAGCAAGAACACGCCAAAAGCATGAAGAAGAAGTCTATTTCATTGATTTAATTGTATGTTGAATAATTACAACATAGCAAGCTATTTATACTAATTCTAAGAGGTCCAGATCCTTAAAGGATTTAGAATAGTTAGTCTAAATCAGCTAAGGATTAGGATTTAGCAAATCTAAACCAACTAAGGATAAGACTAGCAAATCTAAACAACTTAAGGATTTGGTTAACTAATCCAAATCAACTAAAGATTAGCTAAATCTAAACAAATCTATGATAAGGAATAATTAATCTAAACCAACTAAGGATAAGGAATAATTAATCCAAACCAACTAAGGATAAGGACTAACTAATCCAAACAAACTAAGGATAAGGAATAATTAATCCAAACCAACTAAGGATAAGGAATAATTAATCCAAACCAACTAAGGACAAAAATAAAAGGGTGGCCCAATTTATTATGGCCCAACCCATTAACAACAGTACAACTCAAAACTAACAAAAATGAGCTAACTTATTACCCCAAAGCTAGGCTCTAGTATGGCCAGGGCGTGCTACATGCTGGAATTTCAGATTCCGTCTCAACATGTGCTTCCATCAATGTGAGAAACTTAGGTGTTCTCCATGCTTCCTTGAGCTCTATGGTTGAGTGGTAGTGAATCCGTATCATTCCCCCTTTCCTCGAAAAGATTCGTTCTCGAATCTTAGTTAGAAGTTGAGGTATCCATGCTCTCTTGAGCTCCATGGTTGCTCCATATTTCTTTGCATGACATCTTGTAGTTGATCCACTAGGAAGCACTAATGGATTTTTCATGTTGTTCTCCTTGTTCCCTTGAGTTCCATGGATGAGTGATGGTGGATTCGTATCATCCCCTCCTTCTTTAAAAAGATTTGTCCTCAAATCTGCATCCATGTCAAAGGGAGATAAATCACTAACATTGAAAGTAACGGAAACACCATACTCACATGGTAAGTCTATCTTGTAGGTGTTGTCATCAACGTGCTCCAAGACTTGGAATGGTCTATCTCCACGTTCATCAAACTTAATCTTCCTTTGGTTGGGAAACTTTTCCTTGTGAAAATGTACCCAAACCCAATCACCTGGCACAAATATTATCCTTTTCCTTCTCTTGGTCACATGGTCAGCATATTGTTTATTCCTCCTTTTTATGTCTCTATGAACTTTAGCCTTAGCATGCATTTCCTTGACCAAAGTGGTCTTCTTTTCATCATTAGAAAACTTCTGCAACAAAGAAACAATACTAGATGGCAAAGTAGAAGAGTCAATGTTAGGCAAATTAAGCAAAAATTCTTTTAACCGAATCATCAAGACTGGTCTACCCTCTCCAACACTGCTTCGTTTCTTTCCCTCTCTTAAAAAATAAAGAGTTTGTTTCTTTTTCTCCTCTCTCGGTGTTTCACTCACCATTGGGCCATTAATTTGTTTTGTATCTTTTGTGGCCTCTTTCTCCTCTTTTTCTTCACTCTTTTCACACTTTGGTTCTCTTGAACTCGAAGTCTCACTCCCATCTTCTCTCAAAGTTGAGGACACTTCCTCAAGTAGCTTCTTTTGGTCATCATATTCTTCAATTTCTTGCAAAGGATCAAAAAACACACTTGGCAAAGATTGGTTGGGATCATTGATGGTCAAACAAACTTCTTTGCACAAAGGTACAAATATAGGTTGAATTTGTTTTTCTTTTTCTTCTCCCTCTTTCTTTTTATTTGCACTCTGTATATTTTCACTCATATTATTTTTACACTCTTCTTCTTTATTGACAGCCTCAAAACTCATCTTTTGCTTTTCACATTGGTCTTCATACACTTCTATTGAGGAAAATGATCTTGGGCCAGTCATCCATCCATCCTTTGTGAATGAATACCTATTGAGGTAATCCACACTTTTCCTTCCTTGCACCCTTCCTAACTTATTGTTCAAATTCCTAAAGTAATGATTAGGATTATCGACCTCCTCATCTTCAGGAGTTTGAAATCTAGTCAATGTAGTACTAGGACAAGCTCTTGTTGTATTAGAGCGTCGGGCGACTTTAATCTCCTTCAAATCCTTTCTCATATCTTGGAGGAAACTGTTGTAGTTTCTAAACTGTTCTTGGATCGACTCCATTACAAGTTTTAATTGGGATTCCTCTATTTGACTTTCATCCCCACTATTATCTCCAAACTTGCCTGCACTCATGGTTAGTATTCAAAAATAGAAAACACAAAAAGATTTGAGTTAATGGTAAATCACTCCCTCACGTGTTTACACTATTTAATCACTCCTTGCAATTCCTCCAATTGTACTTCAGAATCTTAGGTCAACCAACCAACTCAAAAGCATGTTTAGAAACAAGGAATAATCTTAACAATAAAAAGCAAGCACAAATTCTAGAAAGAAGACTCAAAACGAGATGGATAGCAGCACAAGAACAAAACAATGCACTACTTAATTATCAATTAGAGTGTAGTAAACAAGCAAACACACCCTAATAATGTGATAGAAGCAAAAGAAAGCTCAAACAAGAATAAAGAAACTAGAATTTAAAAGACAATTTCTAGATATAATGTATGAATTTAATTTACTACAAAGCAAACCAAATATGGACCTAATGAATTCTACCCAAAACAAAGCAAGCAATCAAAGAAAAATCCATAAATAAAAGATTTTTTTTTATAAGGTCTGAGCCTAGCACGGGTGTGCTAATTGTGAAGCATGGGCGTGCTGACTTGTATCCTCTTTTATCCTATCAATATAACCCAATTTAATCTAGATTTTGACAAGGATTATAGTGGATAAGCTTAATCTAAAAAGATATGAATAACTAATTCTTGTTACCTTATCCACAAAGTAGTTAAGACTGGATTTTATCAAAGATTATAGTGGATAAACTTAATCTCCACAAAATAAGGTCAAATCCCTAAGATTTAGGAACAAAATCCCTATGAATTAGGAACAAAATCCACACAATAATTCAAGCTTCAATGGTGGACGAATTTGATTGGATTTTATCAAAGATTACAGTGTATAAACTTAATCTCCACAAAAAAAGGTCAAATCCCTAAGATTTAGGAACAAAATCCTTATGAATTAGGAACAAAATCCACACAATAATTCAAGCTTCAATGGTGGACGAATTTGATTGGATTTTATCAAAGATTACAGTGGATAAGCTTAATCTCCACAAAATAAGGTCAAATCCCTAAGATTTAGGAACAAAATCCCTATGAATTAGGAACAAAATCCACACAATAACTCAAGCTTCAATGGTGGACGAATTTTCTTCCTTTTTTTTTTTGTTTTTTTTTTTTGAACAAAATCTAATTAGCAAGATCTAAGATCACAACTTTCAGAAATTATTATTTTTTTTTGAACAAGAATGAAATTAACAAACACAATTGATGCAAATTCAAAATTAAAACTAAGCAAACAAGAAGACAAATACGAAAAAAAAAAAAAAAAAAAAACAAGAAAAACAAGAAAACAAATAATCACAAACCCTAGAACTAAGATAAATAAGAATTTACCTTAATCTTTGGCTCTGATACCAAACTGACGCGGAACCCTATGGAAATAAATTCCATGAACTCTATGACAAGTTTTGGAAGAGATCCAAGATCAAACTAAACTCCCCTCTATGGCACCCAAAGCTTAAAGAAGCAAGAACACTAATAATAGAGTAAAAGAATAAGATAAACGCAACAATGAATTGATAAGTTTACCTTGATTCTTGATGCAATTAGAAGAATGCAATCTCACACCCTCTAAAGCAAGAACACGCCAAAAGCATGAAGAAGAAGTCTATTTCATTGATTTAATTGTATGTTGAATAATTACAATATAGCAAGCTATTTATACTAATTCTAAGAGGTCCAGATCCTTAAAGGATTTAGAATAGTTAGTCTAAATCAGCTAAGGATTAGGATTTAGTAAATCTAAACCAACTAAGGATAAGACTAGCAAATCTAAACAACTTAAGGATTTGGTTAACTAATCCAAATCAACTAAAGATTAGGTAAATCTAAACAAATCTAGGATAAGGAATAATTAATCCAAACCAACTAAGGATAAGGAATAATTAATCCAAACCAACTAAGGATAAGGACTAACTAATCCAAACAAACTAAGGATAAGGAATAATTAATCCAAACCAACTAAGGATCAGGAATAATTAATCCAAACCAACTAAGGATAAAAATAAAAGGGTGGCCCAATTTATTGTGGCCCAACCCACTAACAACAGTACAACTCAAAACTAACAAAAATGGGCTAACTTATTACCCCAAAGCTAGGCTCTAGTATGGCCAAGGCGTGCTACATGCTGAAATTTCAGATTCCGTCTCAACATGTGCTTCCATCAATGTGAGAAACTTAGGTGTTCTCCATGCTTCCTTGAGCTCTATGGTTCAGTGGTAGCGAATCCGTATCATTCCCCCTTTCCTTGAAAAGATTCGTCCTCGAATCTTAGTTAGAAGTTGAGGTATCCATGCTCTCTTGAGCTCCATGGTTGCTCCATATTTCTTTGCATGACTTCTTGTAATTGATCCACTAGGAAGCACTAATGGATTTTTCATGTTGTTCTCCTTGTTCCATTGAGTTCCATGGATGAGTGATGGTGGATTCGTATCACGAGGGTCAGGAGGTATTTGACTGTGTTAAAGCTTCTGTCACTGAGAGTCAGAGGTTTGAGCTTAATTCTGAGTTTTTAGCCAGTGAAGTTTAGTCAGCCGTCTTCTCCATGTTCCTCAACAAGTCTCCAGGCCCTGATGGCATGAACTCGGCTTTCTTTCAAAAGCATTGGGATATAGTGGGTCCAGATGTTACAAGGGCTTGCTCATAGTTTCTCAATTCTAGTTCTTTTCCAGTGGGGTTAAACGACACTAACATTGTGTTGATCCCGAAAAAGGCCTCCCCCTCCTCTATGTCGGCCCTTCGATCGATTTCTCTTTGTAATGTGCTATACAAGGTGGTTGTAGACGCTCAAATTTTGCCCCTAAGGGTTTAGTGATGATATACCATCTTTTTTTACATAAATTTGGATCGGGATCCTTGATCACCCTGGTTTTTGGACCAATGGTCTGCGGTTGAGATTATATGTGTTTAACTGTTTTTACTTTTTCGGATTACCAGCGTTTCATGATGAAATCTTGACACACTTTTCGGTGCATCACCTCATTTTGCTTGCCACCCGGTTCGATTTGGTAAAAATTGGACCGGCTCTATTGCAGGGCCCGTCAGTGGCATTTTGCCATGTCAGCCCTAAAATGGGGCCACCCTGCCTCATTTGCCTATAAATAGGCATTGGGGGGGTGTGTATTAAGAAAGGATTTTTGACATCTTTAGGGAAACTCTTATGTTTTGAAAACTCAATCTTGAAATCAAAAGCAACTTTTGTTTCCCTTTGTTCTAATATTGAGATTCATTGTTTATTCAATCAACAACCCTCAAAGATCAGCTAAGAATCCCAAAAAAACACATTTACTAATCTTCAATCTTGGATTATTTGATCAAGAACCAAGCATTTGGGTTTCTCATCCATCCTTTACATTAAACTTCAAAGAAATCACTAAAAGGTAATATCTGAGAACCTCTCATCCATTTCTTCATCTTTTTCTTTTCCTTTTCAGTGTTTTAAGAACCTATCTTGGGTCTGGTTGTGAGGGAAACCTAGGATCAACCACAAGGGTGTTTCTGTGCCTCTGTGGTGGATGGCCTAGGCTAGTGGTGCAAGCCACTACGTGTGGTGTGCGCCACTTCAACCCAGAAACCCTGTACTTGACTCTGTTCTTGTCTAAAGCCTTCTTGGTCTAGAAGGGCCTTGCGCCATTACATGGGGTGCACACCACACCTTTGTGGCGTATGCCATTTCTCCCTATGGCGCTAGGCCCTTCGATTTAGAGGCTCAACATGTAAAAGAATCAATGAATGGCCCTGATTCGAAGATCTAGTGCCCAAGCTCCAACCTTAAGTGGTCTGGGATGCATAATTGACCACAAATGGATCAAATAAACCATAAAAACAAGATTGAGAGCAACGATTGGTGTATTTATTCATCATTGATGATGAACATCAAGGCCATGAGTTTAAATCTTGTCGAAACCTTTAAATTCTTGCTTTTTAATTACTGTTCTTTACTTTTCAAGTACCCTATTAATTTGTCCTTTGATTTTATGCTTCTAACTTAATGTTTGATGTTTATTGTTGCAACAACCTTTCATTTGTCAACATTGTAATTAGAACATGCATCATTCGATCATTCATTGTATGAATTTTGAATTTTGTGGATAATGGTTACTTTGTGTTTATGATTGATCATATGGATGTTTTATTCTTATTATACTTTAATGTTATATTTGTGATAGATGTTATTTTTATAGTATTTTTTATATAGTTTTTATTAGGATTTTTAGTATTTTTAATTCCTTTAATTAGTTTTTATTTAGTTTTATTTATGTTTTTGTTTAAAGCTTCCTTGAATCACATTTCATTTGATCTTAGGGAATTTTGCAGCATTTCTATAGAAAATCAGCCAAAAATACAGAAAAGAGTGTTCCTGAGGAAAAAGGCTGGCACGGCTTGGGCGTGTTATCTAGCACCCCTGTGCTGTGTTCAAGTCAACAGAGGTTCAGAGGCTACCATGCCCAAGCCGTGCCATAGATTACTCTCGTGCTACAAGAGGCTATCGATCTCTGAGCGTGCTCACCCCAGCACAGCCCGTGCTGCAACTACTTTGAAGATTCAGAGGCTAGCATGCCTAAGCTATGCGCATCAGCACGCCCGTGCCACAAGTAGCTGTCAATCTTTGAATGTACTCATCCAAGCACGACCCGTGTTGCAACCACCTTAGGGACTCAAAGCCTAGCACGCTTAGGCTGTGCCAAATAGTACGCCCGTGCTGAAGACCAGATTTTGCCTTGGGCCGAGAACGTTAGTTCTAGCCCGTGCCGCTTGCATGGACCCGCATGAGATACTTTTCTGACATGCCAATCAAGTTTAAATTCTATTTAGATGTTAGGAGAGTTTTAATTTGGAGAAATACAAAGCCTAATTAGTCTCCTTCCCCTAAACGATTTCTTCCTCATTACAGATTCTATTTCCTAAACAAAGTCGAAGTTCCCCAAGAAGTCTATATAAAGAGAAAGACTATCTCATACAGTAGAATCCATTCATTGTATATTCCATCTCTTGTTCTATTATTTTCTACATAGTTTTCTCTCTTCAAGAATTCAAGTGCTCAAGATTGGTGTCAAGATTCAAGGAAGCCGTTCAAGCCAATCGTTGACTAGCTTTTATTTCTAAACTCTCTTTTTATTTATTATTCTTTATGAGATTATTTACAAGTTTAATTGAGTTTTATTTAATTACTATGTCGAATTAAACTCTCATACTAGAGATTTGATGTAGCTTAATTTCGATTCCAATTTATAATATTAGATTTGCTTTTTTATGTTCAAAGTATAATTTATTATTGAACTTAATTGACGCGGAACCCAATGAAAATAAATTTCATGAACTCAATGACAAGTTTTGGAAGAGATCAAAGATCTAGAATAAATTCCCCTCTATGGCACCCAAAGCTTAAAGAAGCAAGAACACCAATAATAGAGTAAAAGAATAAGATAAACGCCACAAAGAATTGATAAGTTTACCTTGATTCTTGATGCAATTAGAAGAATGCAATCTCACACTCTCTAAAAACATGAACACGCCTAAGCATGAAGAAGTAGTCTTTAATTCATTGAATTGTTGATTTTTAAAAAATTACAAAATAACAAGCTATTTATACTAATCTAAGTGGTCCAGATCCTTAGGGGATTTAGAGTTAGCTAAGGAGTAGGATTTAGCAAATCTAAACCAACTAAGGAGTTGACTAACAAACTCATAACAACTTAAGGATTTGGAAATCTAATCCAAATCCACTAAAGATTGACTAAATCTAATCAAAATAAGGCTAATTATTCAAGGGTGGCCGAAATATTGGAGGCCCAACCCATTAACAAAGCAAAAACACAAAATAAGCTAACTAACTAAATGAGAGGCAGGGACAAGCCCGGCCAGGGTGTGCTATTTGGCACGGGCGTGCTTCAATGTAGGAGTTCCCTCGTGAGAGTCAGAGGGAAGCACGGCCTGGGTGTGCTATTTGGCACGGGGGTGCTTCAATGTAGGAGTTCCATCGTGAGAGTCAGAGGGAAGCACGGCCTGGGTGTGCTATTTAGCACGGGGGTGCTTCAGAGTCAGAGGGAAGCACGGCCTGGGTGTGCTATTTAGCACGGGGGTGCTTCAGAGTCAGAGGGAAGCACGGCCTGGGTGTGCTATTTGGCACGGGGGTGCTTCAAGGCAGTTGTTTTCCTCAGCAAGTCAGACGAGGGCACGACCTGGGGTGTGCCATCTAGCACGGGCGTGCTAACTAAGCATGGCCTAGGCATGTCATGTGTTGGAAATTCAGGCTCTAACTCAACATGTGCTTCTATTAATGTGAGAAACTTAGATGCCCTCCATGCTTCCTTGAGCTTTATAGTTGAGTGGTCTCGATTTCGTATCATACCCCCTTTCCTCAAAAAGATTCGTCCTCGAATCTTAGTTAGAAGTTGAGGTATCCATGCTCCCTTGTTCTCCATGGTTGCTCCATATTTCTTTGCATGACTTCTTGTAGTTGGTCCACTAGGAAGCATTAATGGATTTTTCATGTTGTTCTCCTTGCCCCCTTGAGTTCCATGGATGAGCGATGGCGGATTCATATCATTCCCCTTTTCCTCGAAAAGGTTCATCCTCGAATCTGCATTAATGTCAAAAGGAGACAAATTACTAACATTGAAAGCAATGGAAACATCATACTCACCTAGTAAGTCTATCTTGTAGGTGTTGTCATCAATGTGCTCCAAGACTTGTAATGCTCTATCTCCATGTTTATCAAACTCAATCTTCCTTTGGTTGGGAAACTTTTCCTTGCGAAAATGTACCCAAACCCAATCTCCAGGTTTAAACACATCATGCCTTTTTCTCTTGTTGGCACGGTTGGCATAGCTTTTGTTCTTCATGTTCATATGAACCCTAGCCTTAGCGTGCATCTCCTTCACTAATGTAGGCTTTTCTTCACTTTTATGAAATCCCTGCAACAAAGAAACAAAACTAGAAGGTAGAGAAGAAGTGTTAATGTTAGTCAAACTATGCAAAAACTCCTTAAACCGAATCATCAAGACTGGTCTACCCTCTCTCACACTGTTTGGGATCTCTCTCTTTTTCACATACATAATTTGTTTCTCTCTTTCACTCACTATTGGGCCATTAATTTGTTTTGTATCTTTTATGGCCTCTTTTCCTTCATCCTTACTCTTTTCACTCTTTTGTTCCGTGGCTTCTTCCTCCTCTTTTTCTTTACTCTTTTCACATTCTGGTTCTTTTGAACTTGAAGCCTCATTCTCATTTTCTTTCAAGGTCGAAACCTCTCTTTCTCTCTCAATTATCTTCCGTTGATCTTCATATACTTCTCGAGATGATAATGGATCAAGAACCATCTTTCTATCCTCAATTGAATATTGGCAATCCTCTTCTGGAAACACATCTTCAAATTCTTGCAAAGGATTAACAAACACACTTGGCAAAGATGGTTTAGGATCATTGATGGTTAAACAAATTTCTTTGCACAAAGGCACAATTATAGGTTGAATTTGTCTTTCCTTTTCTTCTCCCTCTTTCTTTTTATTTTCACTCAGTATATTTTCACTCATTTTATTTTTACACTCTTTTTCTTTATTGAGAGTTACAAAACTCATCTTTTGATTTCCATATTGATCTTCACACACTTCCTTTGAGGAACATGATCTTGGGCTAGTCATCCATTCATCCTTTGTGAATGAATACCTATTGAGGTAATCCATATTTTTCCTTCCTTGCATCCTTCTTGAATTATTGTTCAAATTCCTAAAGTAACAATTAGGATTATCAACCTCCTCACCTTTAGGCATTTGAAATCTAGTTGGTGTAGTACTTGGACGAGCTCTTGTTGTATTAGAGCGTTGGGCGTTTTTAATCTCCTTCAAACCCTCCCTCATATCTTGGAAGAAACTATTGAAGCTTTTAAACTGTTCTTGGATTGATTCCATTACAAGTTTTAATTGGGAATCATCTATTTGACATTCACCCTCACTATTATCTGTACTCATGGTTAGTATTCAAAAGAAAAAAACACAAAAAGAATTTGAGTTAATGGTAAATCACTCCCTCACGTGTTTACACTCTTGAATCTCTCCTTGCAATTCTTCCAATTGAACTTCAGAATCTTAGTTCAACCAATTCAACTCAAAGCACGTTTAGAATCAAGGAATAAAACTTAACAATGAAAAGCAAGCACAAATTCTAGAAAGAAGACTCAAAACGTTATGGACAGTAGCACAAGAACACAAACAGTGCACTACTTTAATGATCAATTAGAGTGTAGAGAACAAGCAAATACACCCTAACAATGTAATAGAAGCAATAGAAAGTTCACACAAAAACAAGAAACTAGAATTTAAAAGACAATATTAGGATATAATGTATGAATTTAGCTTACTACAAAGCAAACCAAATATGGACCTAATTAATTCTACCCAAAAACAAAGCAAGCAATCAAAGAAAAACAAAAGAAAACAATGGACAGAATAGTGCACGGGCGTGCTATAAGGAGCACAGGCGTGCGTGTATTGGTCTAGTCCAATAGATGGAAGGTAAGACCTAGCACGGGTGTGCTTGAGGTGTAGCACGGGCGTGTTGCCTTGTATCCCTTTTAATGCAACCCAATTTAGGTAGGATTCTTAGATTTGACAAGGATTGTAGTAGATTTTGCTCAATCTCAAAAAGATATGGTCAACTAACTTTTGTTATCTTATCCACAAGTAGTTAAGATTGGATTTTATCACAAGATTGTAGTGGATAAACTAAATCCCATAAAATATGGTCAAATCCCTTAGGATTAGGAACAATCCCACAATGTATGGTCAAATCTTCTAAGGATTAGGAATAATCCCACAAAATATGGCAAAATCCCACAAAATAAGGTAAAATCCCTTTGAAGTAGGATCAAATCCCTTGGATTCAGGAACAAAAACAAGATCCACACAAGCAATTTCAATGGTGGATGAAATTTTCTTTCTATACTCTTTTCTTTTCTTTTCTTTTTTTTTTTTTTTTTTTTTTTGGTCAACAAGATCTAAGATCTAAACTTCCAGAATTGAAACAAGCACGAAATTACTAAATTTAATTGAAACAAAAACGAATTGAAACTAACAAAAGAAAACAAACACACAAAGAAACAAGATGAAGAAGAAAACAAACAAAAGAGCAATAAGAATAAGAAAACAAATAAACACAGATCCTAGAGCTAAGATAAATAAGAATTTACCTTAATCTTTGGCTCTGATACCAAACTGACGCGGAACCCAATGAAAATAAATTTCATGAACTCAATGACAAGTTTTGGAAGAGATCAAAGATCTAGAATAAATTCCCCTCTATGGCACCCAAAGCTTAAAGAAGCAAGAACACCAATAATAGAGTAAAAGAATAAGATAAACGCCACAAAGAATTGATAAGTTTACCTTGATTCTTGATGCAATTAGAAGAATGCAATCTCACACTCTCTAAAAACATGAACACGCCTAAGCATGAAGAAGTAGTCTTTAATTCATTGAATTGTTGATTTTTAAAAAATTACAAAATAACAAGCTATTTATACTAATCTAAGTGGTCCAGATCCTTAGGGGATTTAGAGTTAGCTAAGGAGTAGGATTTAGCAAATCTAAACCAACTAAGGAGTTGACTAACAAACTCATAACAACTTAAGGATTTGGAAATCTAATCCAAATCCACTAAAGATTGACTAAATCTAATCAAAATAAGGCTAATTATTCAAGGGTGGCCGAAATATTGGAGGCCCAACCCATTAACAAAGCAAAAACACAAAATAAGCTAACTAACTAAATGAGAGGCAGGGACAAGCCCGGCCAGGGTGTGCTATTTGGCACGGGCGTGCTTCAATGTAGGAGTTCCCTCGTGAGAGTCAGAGGGAAGCACGGCCTGGGTGTGCTATTTGGCACGGGGGTGCTTCAATGTAGGAGTTCCATCGTGAGAGTCAGAGGGAAGCACGGCCTGGGTGTGCTATTTAGCACGGGGGTGCTTCAGAGTCAGAGGGAAGCACGGCCTGGGTGTGCTATTTAGCACGGGGGTGCTTCAGAGTCAGAGGGAAGCACGGCCTGGGTGTGCTATTTGGCACGGGGGTGCTTCAAGGCAGTTGTTTTCCTCAGCAAGTCAGACGAGGGCACGACCTGGGGTGTGCCATCTAGCACGGGCGTGCTAACTAAGCATGGCCTAGGCATGTCATGTGTTGGAAATTCAGGCTCTAACTCAACATGTGCTTCTATTAATGTGAGAAACTTAGATGCCCTCCATGCTTCCTTGAGCTTTATAGTTGAGTGGTCTCGATTTCGTATCATTAATACTTCTACGCAGAGTTTCTTCCTTGAATTGATTTATTTCATTAATCACTACTGGGAGAAGGGTTTTTGATATGAAAAAGGTAATAAATTACATGAGAATAATAACTTGATGCGGAAGCTAAATGGTCTGACTCATGGGGGTTTTCATAGGTTAACAATCTTAGGTTATGAATTCATAAATAAACCATAAAACTTAATGATTTAATTCATGTTTGATTGCGTTATTGAAAGATAGGTAATTAGATTGAGTTAAAATAGCTAACAATACATCGGGAGAGCTTATTAGTGATTTTAGGATTGTTTCCCCTACTTGAACAATTAAAATTGATTATCAAATTAATAAAATAAATTGGATAGAATTAAGTGAAATCAAAATCGCTAGTAGCTTTTAATCGTTGATTTCTTTCATCAAATTGTCTTACTTGATTTCTTTTTATTCTCTTTTATTTCTTTTAATTTAATTTCTTAAAATAATTCTCCTTATTGTCATTTAAATTATAGTAGGTTAACACAATTTTGGTACTTGGTATACAATTTTCGTGGGACGATACTCTACTCATTCTTTATTACTTGTTGCGATTTCGTGCACTTGCGAAAAAGCCTATCAAGTTTTTGGTGCGGTTGCCGTGAATTGATGTTACCAATATCAATATTAATTAATCTATCATTAATTTAGACATTTAGTTTTATTATTATTTTTACTTTTTCTAGATAATATTTCAGGTGCTTATGCAAAGATCTTATAGAACTGAACCCTTAGTCTTTGATCCAGAAATTGAAATGATTTTTCATAGGAACAATGCTGCTAGGAGAATATGAGAAAGCGAACAAGAGCAACAAGCAGATATGGTTGATGATTTAGAAACAGGGGTTGGAGCTCTACCAGGAGAGCATCAGATTATGCCACCACGGCCCAATAATAACAATAGAAGACCTCAACATGTTGTCTGTACCTTGCGAGATTACAAAACCCCTTCTTTTAATGGAGCCACCTCAAGTATCACTAGGCCTAAGGTGGAAGCTAACAATTTTGAGATCAAACCTGCAATTATTCAAATGCTTTCCACCTCAATTCAATATGGAGGTCTGCCCAGTGAAGATCCTAATGCCCATATCACAAATTTTTTGGAGATTTACGATACATTCAAGCAAAACGAAGTTTTTGAGGATGCCATAAAATTGAGACTGTTTCCTTTAACTCTAAGGGATAAAGCACGGTTTTGGTTACAATCATGTCCTGCTGGAAGTTTTACTACATGGGAGGAACTAGCCCAAAAATTTTTGGCAAAATTCTTTCCATCTTCAAAGACCACAAAGCTTCGCAATGAGATAATGACTTTTGCCCACCATGATCAAGAGAGTTTGTATGAAGCTAAGGAGAGATTCAAGGACCTATTGAGGAAGTGCCCACATCATAGCTTACCAAAGTGTTTACAAGTACAAACTTTTTATAATGCATTGTCTCCTAATATAAAGATTACTTTAGATGCGGCTGCTAGTGGATTTTTTGAAAGAAAGGAAATTGATGAGGCATATGATTTGATAGAAGAGATGGCAAGCAATAGCTAGTATCAAAACAGCTCTGAAAGGAAGAAGCTTGCAGGAGTTCATGAGATTGATGCCATTAACGCACTCAATGCCAAAGTGGACAATATGGTAAGGAAGTTGGATTTGTTGACAACTAACTCTATTAATTCTATTATGCAAGCATGTGACAGGTGTAATGGACAAAATGGAATTGGAGAGTGCATGTTGGATTCTTTAAATTTGCAAACTTTGGAGCAACTCAACTATGTGATGAATCAAGGAAGGAAGAACTACCCATATTCTATCTCTTATGATAACAGGTTAAGGAATCATCTTAATCTTTCTTATGGGAATTCAAACAACGCCTTGAATGCACCACCAGGTTTTTCTTCTCAAGAGAAGAAGACTCATGATGATCTTCTTACTGCTCTCTCTATCTCACATGAATTTCATGAATGAAACTCGGGAAAATCACAAAATCCAACAAGCTGCAATAAAGAACCTGCAGATTCAATTAGGGTAGTTTGCTAACATGGTGTCTTCTAGACCTCAGCGTACGTTTTCTAGTAATACTGAGAAAAATGCTAAAGAATAGGTACAAGCTATCACTTTGAGGAATGGCAAACAATTGGAGGATCCACCCAGGAAGGAGGACGAAAAGAAAGAGCAGAAAAAGATCCCCACACTGACCTTGAAGAGAAAGAGGAAGTGAAACCTTATGTTCCACCTATTCCTTTTCCACAAAGGCTTAATAAATCACAAGATAACAAGAGTTTCCTCAAGTTTCTTGATATTTTCAAAAAGCTTCAAATAAACATCCCTTTTGTTGAAGCCCTTGCTCAAATGCCTAGTTATGCGAAATTCTTGAAGGAGATCCTGAGTAAGAAAAGGAAGATCGATGATCAAGGAACGATAATGTTAACAGAGGAGTGTAATGCAATCATTCAAAATAAATTGCCTCCAAAGTTGAAAGATCCAGGAAGTTTTTCTATCCCTTGTAATATTGGAAATTTGGATTTTGAAAAAGCTTTAGCAAATTTAGGTGCAAGCATTAATCTTATGTCTTATGAAGTTTTTAAGATGCTAGGGATGGGAGAGCTGAAAACAACAAGAATGTCTCTATAATTGGCGGATCGATCAATCAAATATCCAAGAGGAATTGTAGAAGATGTGCTCGTCAATATAGGTAAATTTATTTTTCCTTTTGATTTTGTTATTCTTGACATTGCTTAAGATGGAGAAGGATCCCTAATCCTTGGAAGACCTTTCATTGCAACTGCAAGTGCATTGATTGATGTCTATGAGGGTAAGATAACCTTAAGGGTAGGTCAAGAGGAAGTTATTTTTTATGTTCTTAAATCTTGTAAGCTTCCTATGGATCATAATGATTGCTTTAGAATTGATGTTATTGATGATTGTGTAAAAGACACCTTGAATGTTAAAAATAAAGTGACCATTGATAAAGGTGACATTAATAATAAAAGCATCAAAGGTGATGAAGTAAGTGAACCATCGAAGCAAGAATTAAAACAACTTCCATCTCATTTAAAATATGCATTCTTAGGTGAGAACAACTTTTTTTCTGTTATTATTTCCTCTCACTTATCACTTGATCAAGAAAAAAGGTTGTTGCAGGTTCTAGGAAAGCATAAGAAGGCTTTAGGATGATCAATTTCAGATTTGAAGGGGAAAAGTCCAAGTGTGTGCATGTACAAGATCCTGATGGAAGAAGACTACAAACCTACAATTGAGAGTCAATAGAGATTAAATCCAAACATGAAGGTAGTAGTCAAAGCTGAAATCATAAAGCTTTTAGATGTTGGCATTATATATCCAATCTCGGATAGTAGTTGGGTAAGTCCCGTTCAAGTTGTTCCAAAGAAGGGAGGTATGATAGTTATTTCTATCAAGAATAATGAATTAATTCCTACTAGAACTGTCACAGGTTGGCGTGTGTGTATTGATTATCGAAAGTTGAACAAAGCAACATGCAAAGATCACTTCCCTTTACCTTTTATTTATCAAATGCTTGAAAGACTTGCACGTTACCCTTACTATTGTTTTCTAGATGGTTATTCAAGGTATTTTCAAATACCTATAGGTCCCGAGGATCAAGAAAAGACTACTTTCACTTGCCCTTATGGTACTTTTGCTTATAGGAGAATGCTTTTTGAGTTGTGCAATTAATGCACCTATGATGTCCATATTTTCTGGCATGGTTGAAAAATTCATTTAAATGTTTATCGATGATTTTTCTGTGTTTGGTTCTTCGTTTGATTCTTGTCTCTATAACCTTTCTCTAGTAATGCAGCAATGTGAGGACACTAACCTTGTTTTGAATTGGGAAAAATGTCATTTTTTGGTTAGTGAAGGTATTGTTCTAGGGCATAAAATCTCACAAAAAGGGATTGAAGTGGACAAAGTCGAGATGGAGGTAATTGAAAAGCTACCACCTCCAAATTTAGTGAAGGGAGTAAGGAGTTTTCTTGGTCATGCAGGTTTCTATAGGAGATTTATCAAGGATTTCTCAAAAATCACAAAACCTCTTTGTAATTTATTAGTTAAGATATTCCTTTGATATTAACAAAGAGTGTTTGAATGCTTTTAACCGGTTGAAGAAGGAATTGATTTCAGCTCCTATCATCGCTACACTGGATTGGAGCCTACCTTTGAACTCGTGTGTGATGCTAGTGATCATGCTATTGGAGCTGTTCTTGGGCAAAGAAGAGAAAAGAAGTTGCATGTCATTTATTACGCTAGTCGTACATTGAATGATGCACAATCAAATTATGCCACCACTGAAAAGGAGCTTCTTGCTATTGTTTTTGCCTTTGATAAATTTAGAGCATATTTGACTGGAGCTAAAACAATAGTTTACACTAACCACTCCGCTATTAAGTATTTGTTAGAAAAGAAAGATGCAAAGCCTAGACTAATTTGTTAGGCTCTTCTTTTACAGGA
Source organism: Jatropha curcas (assembly GCF_041381405.1). Taxonomy (NCBI): domain Eukaryota; kingdom Viridiplantae; phylum Streptophyta; class Magnoliopsida; order Malpighiales; family Euphorbiaceae; genus Jatropha; species Jatropha curcas. Next base: position 14,798,302 of record NC_143152.1, on the reverse strand, counting down.
ATTTGATTTGGAGATTCGTGATAAAAGGGGAACCGAGAACCTTGTAGCTGATCATTTGTCAAGGCTTGAGTTGGGGGAAGAAAAGCAAGAAGAGTTGCAAATTAATGAAGACTTCCCCTATGAACATCTTTTTCTTCTAGCAAATATGCAAGCTCCATGGTATGCCGATGTAGTCAACTATCTTGCTTGCAAGAATACTCCTCCCAATCTTTCTTATTAATTAAGGAAAAAATTTTTTTCACGATCTTAAATATTACTATTAGGAGTTGCCTTTCTTGTTCAAGTATTATGGTGACCAACTCTTTAGACAATGTGTGCTGGAAGAAGAGATGCAAAGTGTTCTTCGTTTCTGTCATTCAATGTGGAGGACATTTTGGAGCGAGCAAGATGGCAACACGTGTTTTAGAAAGCGGTTCAATACATTTTAGTAGCAGTGGATTATGTCTCCAAATGGGAGGAGGTCGCTGCTCTTCCCAGTAATGATGCCAAGAGTGTGATGAACTTTAGTAAGAAATACACCTTCAGACATCATGGTACTCCTAGACCAATAATCACGGACGGAGGTAAGCATTTTTGCAATAAGTACCTAGATTTTCTTCTTTCAAAATATGGTGTCACTCATCATGTAGGTACCCCATACCATCTACAAACAAGTGGACAAGTACAGGTAACAAATAGGGAGATCAAGAAAATATTGAAAACTACAGTTGGACAATCAAGGAAGGACTGGTCCAAGAAGCTCGATGATGCACTTTGGGTGTATAGAACTGCATTTAAAACACGAATTGGTATGTCTCTGTATCCAACGGTCTATGGTAAGGCATGTCATCTACCTGTTGAATTAGAACACAAGGCATATTGGGCAATCAAGTTTCTCAACTTTAGTGCCAAAGAGGTAGGTAAAAAGTGGTTGTTTCAATTAAATATGATGGATGAAATGAACTCCATGCTTATGAGAATGTCAAAATCTATAAAGATCGTACTAAATAGTTGCATGATAAGCACATTATTGTGAGGAATCTAAAGGTCGGTGAGCAGGTATTGCTTTATAACTCTAGGCTTCTTCTTTTTCCAGGAAAATTGCACTCTAGGTGGTCTGGACCATTCACATTCAAAGAAATTTTTCCACGTGAAGCAGTTGAAATAATGAATGAAGATCAGAGTTTCAAAGTCAATGCTCATCGGTTAAAAGTTTACCAAGATGGAGGCTTTGATCCAGTCAAAACCACCAGAAATCTTGCATAAATTGGGTCTAGTGCGTCGAGCTTAATGACATTAAACAAAAGCGCTTGTGGGAGACAACCCATGTTCTTTTCTTTAAACTCTCCCATTTTGATTTATTTTGTTACTTCTTTTTATCATTCTCCTAAATTTTTAATCATTCTTGTTCTTGTATTGTTAGTCCAATCTTTTTAAATAAAATTGAGGCTTAGGCTTTAGCATGCCTCGGTGATTCTCCATAGCATGGCCGTGCCATCTAAAGGGTGAATTCTTTCCAAGTCAGAGGCTGGCATGCCCCAGCCGTGCTAGATATTATGCCCTTGCTAGGTAAACAAAATTTTGTCTCATAGGTTCAAAGGGTAGCATGCTCAAGCCGTGCCAGATAGCACGCCTGTGCTAGGAGGAGCTATCGATCTCTAGGCATGCTCACTTCAGCACGGCTTGTGCAGCCACTGCTTTAAAGACTCAGAAGCCCACACGCCCAGGCCGTGCGAATCAGCATGCCCTTGCCATGCTGCAAATCGACTTTTTAAATCTGTGTTGTGCCTTTTCGGTTATCGCGAAAACCATACACTTCCTTTCATTTTAAAGAACACACCCTCACCACCTTCTCCCTCATCTCTCTCTTTTATTTTCTCTCTACCAAACCTTAGCAAACTCTTCATCTATCTCTCTTTCTTTGATTCACCATGCCTCCAAGATACAAGAGAAGCATATCTGCTTCAGTGGCAACAAGAGTTCGACCTACGGTTCCCTATCACCACCTCCTCTTACGGCTCTTGCTCCTCCACCATTCGAGATCGACACGCCCAAACAACAAGAAAGGTACAATAAACTCTCTCTCCTACCTATTTTACCCAATCGCTTCATTGATGAGAATGCTTTAGCAAAAGTAGGACTTAGAGATGCTGTATTGGAACCTCTTAAGCGAATTAGGTGGAAAAAATTTATTTCTATTAAAGATTTCATTTATGCACCGATGACTTTAGAATTTTTGAGTTCATATTCTACTGATATTTTTGTGTTGCCTGATGAATATCCAAGTAAAATTAAGTTTTAGACTTTTTGGCAGAAAATATGAACTATTGGTGAACGAGTAGCAATATATTTGGTTTCCCCATTGAGAATGCCCTTAAGCAAATACCCAAAGATTTTAGTGATCGAAGAACATGGACAAAACTGATTGGGACAAATGGGTATAATCCTAGATTATTGAAAGCCTCTAACTTGAGAAACCCAGCATATACATTCATAAATTTTTGGCTAAAATGATTTTTGGACGTAGTGAGAGTGATGGGGTATTAAGTCTGAATGAACTATACTTTATTTGGGCAATGGACCAAGGAATACTTCTTAATGTTGGCTTTTGGTTATGCAAACGATGGGCTAGAATTGTAAGGGCAGAAAAGAAGCTATTATGATGGGGTGCTTTTTGACCCGTATTGCTTCTTATTTGAGAGTGTGGAATCCGGTTCGACCTGTCTATAACATTGTGGGAGGTGGAAAGGGTACTAGACTTGACATAGATGTCATGGTGCATATGAGGTTAGTAGAGAAGGTAGGGGATGCGTTCCGTATTGTGGGATCCTAAGAAGCAAGACCTAATGTTTATAAAACTGAAGAGGCTGGTGATACTAATATGGAGGAGGATATTCCATATACCTTCCCTAGTTTTGGTCCTTTTTCTAGTGCAGGTACATCTGGAGCTGGTCCTTCCTCTCATGGAGCGTCCGGTTTGTCCAACGAAGAGGTTCTCGCACATATGATGTCTAAAATGGACATGTTTGATGCTCATTTTCAAGGAATGGAGACCATGATTTCTGACTGGTTCCAATCCATAGAAATTATGCATGGGAGCCTTGAGTCTCAAATAGATATCATGCAAAGCCAATATCAGGGAATCGCTAGTCAACTCCAAACTGTGATATAGTAGCTGCAGCCGCATCCACCTCCACCACCTGAGGAACGATTGTTTTTCATTGTTGGTTCCTTTTGTTTTTATTTTATTGGTTTGCACTTCTTTTAGTTCTTAATTTATTTTCAGATCGTGTTCTTGTCCGTATTAAGTATTTCGCCTATAATGTGCTTTGTTTTTAGTGATTCTTTTTCGTAGCTTTGAGAATTCTCGGCGCCTGGCTCTTATAGTATATTGTATTTTTCAATACAATGGTGGTAATAGTTTCTCAGCTTTCATATTCTTTTGACACATTCTTGATAATATGATAAGTTTGGGGAAATGATTTTACGCACATTGGGGACAACGTGCTAGATAAAGTTGGGGAAGAAAAATTTTACTTTTATTTGTTTCATTGGCTTAATATGGTTGGAATAATTGCAAGTAAGCTTGAAAATTATCATAATTTAGTAATATGTGATAAATTTAGTGTTTTTCTAGTCTAGTATATTTAAGCTTTAATTTAAATTTTTAACTTAACATGAGTCTTTGATTTAACCATTTATTTTAAGATCATGAACACTGATTTTTGTGAATTTTATGATATATAGGTATGTTTTAATCAAAATTTATTTAACCTTGGCATTCCTAGAACAAATTAGAATTCCCTTTGAGGTAAATTTTTAAATACTTACATTTAGAAAGAGATGATTTTCGGCATTTTTTGTTGAACTTCATATCTAGCCTAGGCCACCTAAATTAAATTATGACCTTTACAACCAATTTGAAGCCTATTATCCAAAATTTATTATTTACCTTCGTTTAACCTAGCCATTAAACCAAGTTCGAATCCTTACCCTTAGTACAAGAATATATAATTATGAGGTTTAGCTACATTAATATATATATATATATATATATATATATATATATATATATATATATAAAGGAATAAAAAGGAGAGTTAATTCATTAATGCTAACAATCAAAGGGAAAAAAAAAAAAGAGATCACCCTATGAAATAAAGGTATCAAAATTCAAGTTTGGAGAATTATAGCAAGGAAGTTGTTATCAAAATATTAATATTAAGAAGAATAATCCTTGCCAAATGGTCTCTAATATTATGGTAGTAAATTATTCCATAGTAATCTTTCTTTTGAAAAAACAAAAAAATGTTTTGATGTAGTGAAAATCTTGAGATTATGCATTCTTTGTGTATTTTGTTTATCCTTTAATCATTTCCCTTGTTTAGTTAAAATATATCCCTAAAATCTATTACAACCTAAATAAAGATCTTTCGATCTTTCTAATTGTGTGCATTTTATTTGAGGAGAATGGATTTCTAATTTTGCATATAGGAATATTAGATTTATATTGTTAAACATTTTATTTAAAGGTTAAATAATTTTTGTGAAAATTCATATTCTATTTGTCATAGGTTGAATTATTTTTGGTGTTGAAAATCTTATTAACTTGTGTTTAAATTGAGGAATGTGTTTTATTGAATATTGAATTTTTACCAGAATATAATTAGCATAGGAAACACTTGATTTATTCTAATGTTAATAATTTTTGATATTTTTGAAATTATGAATAATTATCTCCAACCATATTAAGCTAGCTTTGTTAGTTTGTTTAGCTTGTGTTTTCCCTTTATTTTTAGTTTTGTTGCTTGAGGACAAGCAATGGTTTAAATTTGGGGAATTTTGACGGATATTATTTTGATAGTATTTTTTAATATAGTTTTTATTAGGGTTTTTAGTATTTTTAATTCCTTTAATTAGTTTTCATTTAGTTTTATTTATATTTTTATTTAAAACTTCTTGAATCACATTTCACTTGATCTTGGGGAATTTTGTAGCATTTTTATAGAAAGCCAGCCAAAAATACAGAAAAGAGTGTTCTAAGCAAAAAGGCTGGCACACTCTGGGCGTGTTATCTAACACCCCCGTGCTGTGTTCAATTCAACAGAGGTTCAGAGGCTAGCATGCCCAAGCCGTGCCATAGAGCACGCCCGTGCTACAAGAGCTGTCTATCTCTAAGCGTGCTCACACCAGCATGGTCCGTGCTGCAACTACTTTGAAGATTCAGAGGCCAGCACGCTCGTGCCACAAGTAGCTGTCGATATTTGAATGTGCTCATCCAAGCATGGCTCGTGCTATAATCACCTTGGGGACTCAGAGCCTAGCACGCCCAGGCTGTGCCAGATATCACGCCCAGGCTGAAGACCTGATTTTGCCTTGGGCTGAGAACGTCAGTTCTAGCCCGTGACACTTGCATGGACCCACATGAGATACTTTTCTGACATGCCAATCAAGTTTAAATCCTATTTAGATGTTGGGAGAGTCTTAATTTGGAGAAATACAAAGCCTAATCAGTCTCCTTCCCCAAACGATTTCTTCCTCATTAAAGATTCTATTTCCTAAACAAAGTCGGAGTTCCCCAAAAAGTCTATATAAAGAGAAAGACTATCTCATACAGTAGAATCCATGCATTGTATATTCCATTTCTTGTTCTATTATTTTCTACATAGTTTTCTCTCTTCAAAACTTGAAGTGCTCAAGATTGGTGTCAAGATTCAAGGAAGTCGTTCAAGCCTATTGTTAATTAGTTTTTATTTCTAAACTCTCTTTTTGTTTATTATTCTTTATGGGATTATTTACAAGTTTAATTGAGTTTTATTTAATTACTATGTTGAACTAAACTCTCATACTAGGGATTTGATGGAGCTTAATTTCAATTCCTATTTATAATATTAGATTTGCTTTTCTTGTTCAAAGTATAATTTAATATTGAACTTAAGGCTTCCAGGCAGAGTTTCTCCCCGAGATTGATTTATTTCATAAATCACTATTAGGAGAAGGGTTTTTGATATGAAAAAGGTAATAAATTACATGAATCATCACTTTATGCGGAAGCTATATGGTTTGGCTCATGAGGGGTTTTCATAAATTAACAACCTTAGGTTATGAATTCATAAACAAACCATAAAACTTAATGATTTAATTCATGTTTGATTGCGCTATTGGAAGATAGGTAATTAGACTGGGTTAAAATAGCTAACAATACATCGGAAAAGCTTGTTAGTGATTTTAGGATTGTTTCCCCTACTTGAACGATTAAAATTGGCTATCAAACTAATAAAATAAGTTGGATAGAATTAAGTGAAATTAAAATCCCTAATAGCTTTTAATCCTTGATTTCTTTTCATCAAATTATCTTGCTTGATTCTTTTTATTCTCTTTTATTTCTTTTAATTTGATTTCTTAAAATAATTCTCCCTATTGTCGTTCAAATAATAGTAGGTTAACACAATTTTGGTACTTGGTATAAAATCTTCGTGAGACGATACTCTACTCATTCTTTATTACTTGTTGCGATTTCATGCACTTGCGAAAAAGCCTGTCAATTTGGCTAAATGCAAAGAAATCTTAACGGATCTCAATTAAAGCTTGTTTGTAATAATTATTGGGTATTGGAAAATTTGGAGGGTTAAGGGTAGATTGTAAAATTAGGTATGGATTGTAAATCTTTTCTGCTTTCCCCCCTTTTCTTTGAATGTTTTTTTTTTTTCATGCTTTAGTTGAATTAAGATGTATGATTGACATAGTTTTCCAAAATTGCATCAAAAAGTATTTACACCTCATTTTTTGTTAATTGCATTATTTAAGTTATTGTGAATCATAGGACAACGAGGAGGCCGATTTAAAACTGAGTGATAGGGATGCCTAACACCTTCCCCTATCGTACCTAACTCCCGGACCCTGTCTTTAGTTTAAAACCGAGTTAGTTGATTCTAAAGAGTCGACTAATTTGAGAATTTTCCTAATAAGGGTCGCTACTCCAAAATTAATAAAACTCTTGCCGAATTAAGAGAACCATTTTTCGAGAATAAACGAATGGGTTAAATAAAGAAAATCAATTTACTAAATAAAATCAACCAAGCCCGTTCGACTTGATTCTTTCTAATTCCATTTTTGGAAAAATCTCACGTCCTCAGCTTGGTGACTCCACTAGGGATCAAACCCAGAATCTCTGATTTTTTATTTTGGGTTCGAATAAGAGTGTTGATTCCAAAGGCTGTCCACTTATTCATAATCTTTAATAATGCTATTAACTCTAGAATGAGTTTACTTTTTGTACTTATAAATGTCATTCATGCATTTATCTCTTCTTAATCTCTTTTCTACCCTAAACCCTAAAGGTGATATTGGGGGTTGTGATCCTCTCACTCTATTTGACTGTTTGGATCCACCACCAATATACACCACCCATAAGTCAAGTACCATTTGGTATATCAAAAGAATTGGCACAACCCATTATTACCTTTTGTTTCGACCCAAAACAAAATGGAGGAAACAACCAATTCTCACTTATGGAACCTAAGACTTAATAAGCTCGACCAAAGCTTATGTAATTGACCCTAGTTCCTTCCTCTAGGTATATCTTAATAATTTATGATTGTTGCATTCATATAATAAATGCAAGAGACATCAGTCCAAAACCCCATGATGGTTTATGGGCCCAACCTAGTTTAGAAAAGACTTTGACCTCGAATCTTGTGTGGGAGATATAAGGGTGGAGATTATGCATTTCCTAACTCCCTTCCCCTTTCTTTATATATAATTATTATGATTGTGTTGTGCTTTATTCATGCATCACTTAACTTGTTTATTATAGCCATATAGGTATATGCCATTATGGCCCGATCTCGATGTTCAAAGCGTCAAAGGGCGAAGGACTTAAGAGAAGTGTTGAAAGCAAAATGAGCCAAAAGAACTCTATCCAATAGTGATTACAGGGCCAAAGCCCAAGTGCCAAAAAGCGAAGCTCCTCCGGTTCCAACTCCAATAAAAGAAGACCAACTAGAAGAGGCTTACCAACTCTTGCACGAAATAAAACAAGAGCAACTCGAACCTATGACTCTCTTCCAAGGTATGGAGGCACGATTCACGCTCATGTGCAATATCGCCAACTGTCTTGTGGAAATTGGACACTTCACTCTAGAGGATGTGAAGCCATATAAAACCTCTTGGGCTTTGAGATTCAAAATTTGTAAATATTTAGTTAGGGTCTCAAAAGAACAATTAATGTAAAAAGTACACTTTTGAAAAGTAATGAAATGAATCTATTTTGAGCCAAATGCTGTAAATGCCAAAAAGAAAAGGGAAAAGAAAGAAAAAACTTAAATGTATATAAATAAAGAACTCTACTAAAGTATTATCACGCTTGAGGCAAAAGGGAAGGGATACAAAAAAAAAAAAAAAAAAAGAAAAAAAAGAAAGAGGGGCATTATAAGTATTTGGCTACGAAATAGGGCACGTCTTGCTCCTAATAGTTCTCAAAAGCCCTTCTCTGATTTTTGGATTTGAACAGTCATGATAAAGCCACTACAGAATATAGCATTAGTTGCAGTGCATGATGTCGTGATTATATGATTGCATTTTTGTGTGCCACTCCATGTTCATGCATCATGTCACGTTTGCTTACATTTATTTTATGCAGTCAAGATAGCGCCTCAAAAGTATAAAGCTCCAAAAGAGATTATTGGTTTAGAGCACACAATTGCTTAGTTAGAGTTGAAGAACCTTTAACCCCCTCTGATTTGCCTGGTTCAGTACCTATTAGTTCTTTGGGCTCCCGCACTGAGATTGAGCACTTTCTAGTTCAAGCAAATTTTTCAGTTCTAACTACTACCTCTAGTATGGCTGAGCCTAGTATTCCTATTTCTGAAATTAAGAAGATGATTGAAAAGATAATGGCAGTTAGCTAGATTGGATAACGGTGAATCCAAAAGAAAAGAGCACATGGATGACACTTGGCAAGATGAGGAGTTCTTCGCTAAGAAAATGACCATCAAGATGACCGAACCCGAGCCAGTTGTGTCAAAAGAATTTGAGAAGTTGGATAAGAAGCTAGAAAAGCTGTAGTTCTTCATGAAATCCAAGGGAATGAATCAATATGTGGACATCGACGATGATAATAATGAAGAGTTGGAATTAAAACATACAACTCTTTTGACCTACAAGATGACCAAGGTGGCAAAATATGGTGGCACTTGTGATCCCAAGGTGCATGTCATGCAATACAAAGCTGTCATCGAATTGGCGGGTCTGTTGTCAAGAGAAATTCTAAAGATTTTCCTGATGTCTTTAACTGGGCTTGATCAGACTTGGTATTACAATCTTGAAAAAAGGTGAGGAGAGATTGGAATGAGCTCACCATGTTTTTCTTGAAAGAATATGCTTACAACCTTCAAATGAGTGTCAATTTGAGGGATTTGGAGGCAACTGTGCAAAAAAATAACGAGACCTTTATTGACTACATGGCTAGGTGGAGAGCCAATGTCACGTAGATGAGGAATCCTCCAAATACCAAAAAGCGGATCAAGATTTTTATTAAGGGGAATCTACTCGCTTTCTTAGAGAAGCTGTATTTCATGCCTTTGACAGAGTTTTCACAAGTGTATGAGGTGAGAACCACCATTGAAGATAAGATAAGAGAAGACAGAAAGAATGGGAACAGTGCTGATAATTTCAATAAATCTGATTTTTAAGGACCAAGTTCGTCAACTAAAACCCTAAGTACCACCAAGAACACAACAATTGACATTCTAGATTTGAGTGCCACTAATGTGCCACAAAGAAGATTTACAACTTCGACACTCCTCTTTTTAGGGTATTCGAAAAAATAAAGTCAGCGGGTTTGTTGCGACCGCTCACACTAAGACCTCCTCCAGTGCCTTTACTACAAAATATTGATCACAATGCATATTGTCATTTCCACCAAAGTAAAGGCCACACCACTGACCATTGCCTTCGATTGAGGCATAAGATCAAGAATTTGATTAATAATGGCAAGGTGACTGACCCAAAAAATTCAAAGTCGAGCACAAGAACTAATCCACTTCTAAATTTTCACAACATGCCGCCACTAAAAAATCTTTATATGGTTGAGTCTGGGAAGACTCCCAAGGAGGTATTGGCCGAGTTCAAGGAGGAAGAGGAAGAAAGAGAGAGAGAGTTACTATTAGAGCATATCTATGTGATGGTTTTGAATGTATAGGATGATAGTGATGAAGAGTGGTTGAATTAGAGTGAGGAAGTTTGGATAGGAAGTGAGGATGAGATGATGGTGAATCCTGTTACTCTAGACATGTGGAGTAGCGAGGAAGAAGAAGAAGGGAAAGCTGTGAACCATATGACCCACAGTGGTTAAATGTATCTACCGGACATGATCGAACCTAGAGAAGAAAATGAGAAGGGAAGCTCATCGAGTTTGCCAAAGAAAAATACTAAAGATGATGCTTTGATAAAATAGTTGAAAAGAACCCATGTGAATGTAAGGATGTGGGACCTACTCGTCTCATCAAAGAAGCACCGAGAAGCTTTGCTGAAAGGAATGGTCAAAATTCTAGTTTCATCATCCATATTTAACATCTGATTTAGTGGGGCTGGTTCAGTATAATCCCCACACAATCACCTTTTCTGATGATGAGCTCCCTCCCGAGGGTAGGAATCAAACCAAAGCTCTATTTATCAAGGTTGAGGTTAGAGGCAGGATCACCGAAAATGTTATGATTGATGATGGATCAACTCTGAATGCGTGTCCGTTGAAACTTCTGCTAAGTTCAAGATGGAATTATCTGATCTAGAACCTTCAGATATTGTTATTAGAGCTTATGATGACTTTAAGAGATAAGTGGAAGGCATATTCAAGACAGTGGTTAAAATGAGCCTGATCAACAAGGAGACTAAATTCATTGTTATAGATATCCCCCTACATTCGCCTTGTTGCTAGGGCGCTCATGGTACCAATCATTGGGAGGTGTACCATCAACGCTACACTAAAAGATCAAATTTCCTTTGAATAGTGAAGTCATCACCATTCCTGCTGCCAGTGAAAGGAGTGTAGCCACGCTAAACGTAGATAAGCAAGTTATCCTCCCATGGATCGATTTTTAGATTTAAGTACTAAGCACTGAAATGGGGCCCACTGTCTCCAACATCATTAAGAAGATGAATTATGAAGAAGGAAAAGGACTTGGGAAGAACCAACAAGGCATCACATAGCTACTAGAAATTCATACACAGAGAAACCGCTCAGGCCTGCAATATAAAGTTGGAAGCACACCACAGAAGATATACTGCTGGTTGGACATAGATGGACGTTTCGTTTGTTCGAGTGAGCATTCCTCTCCATGTTTGCCAATAAAGCCATTTGAGCAAAAAGCGAAAACATACCCGGGTTTGGAAATCTTTACGGGTGTTATTAAAATCCTAGTGGTTGAGCCTAGAAGATTGAGTCTGAAGAAGAGAAGGAATAAGAGAAAGAATCGAAGAAAGAGGGGGTTGAGCGGCCACAAGCAGCCGAGGAAGGCAACAAAGAAGAGGACAAGCTGCCCAAAAGGAAGAAGAACTGGGTAATAAAGAGAAGGGGAGCACTGACAAGGAAGAAGAGGACCCTACGGATCAAGTGCTAAAGGTGATCTGGGCCTGTATAGAGGAGAGCTTTGAAGAAGCTGAAGCTCCTTCTGATGTGATAATTTCTATTAAGGATGAGTCTGACTGCAATGAACTATGGATGCTTTTCAATGAAATGAACTTTAATTTTGCTTACTTGTTTGATGTCTTTCCTGATGGTTCCATTCATCGGGTATATAAGCACATGCGCATATTTGACATTAATTCATCATGCATGCTTGAATTTAATATTGGCACAAAAGATAATCCATGAATTTTATTAATTGGGCAAACCTAACGCTAGAATTAAACACAAAATTTTAAAGTCTACTCATGGACAAAAAGGAAGCCTTCGCATGGAGCTATGAAGACATGCCAGGGATAGACATGTTTATAGTTGAGCACACAAATCCTCTATATCTTGGAGCCAAGCCACTGAAGCAAAAAAGAAGAAGATTAAGACTAGAATGGCTGAGAAAATTAAAAAGGAAGTGACCACACAGATAGATGCTGGATTTCTAGAAGTGGTTTACTATCCATAATGGTCGGCGAATATAATCCCAATTCCCAAGAAAGACAGAAGGGTCAGAATGTGCGTGGATTATAGGGATTTGAACAAAGCATCATTGAAGGATGATTTTCCTCTCCCCCATATTGATATCTTGATTGATAGCGCGACAATGATGGGATGCTACTTCATTATGGATGGATTTGTATGGTATAACTAGATTCTCGTGGCATTTTTGGACAAGCTCATGACAGTGTTTGTGCTAGAGTTTGAAACTTTTTGGCTACCGAGTGATGCCGTTTGGCTTAAAGAACGCCGGGGCTACTTACCAAAGGATGGCTACTACTTTATTTCATGACATGATCCACAAGGAGCTAGAATTTTATATTGATGATATGATTGTCATAACTAAGACACCAAAAGAGTACTCATCAGCCCTGGAGCAGTTCATGGACAGAGTAATTAAATACAAGTTACGGCTGAATCCGGTGAAGTATGTATTTTGGGTAACCTCGGGAAAGTATAAGGATTCATAGTAGGACTAAAAGGAATAGAGATTGATCCAAACAAGATTAAGGCAATCTAAGAAATGGAGCTGCCCAAGACAAAAAAGCAAGTAAGGAGTTTTCTGGGAAAGATTCAGTGTATCAGTAGTTTTATATCGAAGTTGTCTATAGTGTGTGATCCAATCTTCAAGTTGTTAAGAAAGATCAGCCAGTAAAGTGGAATGATCACCGCCAGATAGCTTTCAATAAGATAAAAAATGTTTGTCAAGTCCCCCAGTTTTATGCCCATCAAAATAAGGAAACCCTTAATTCTATACTTGACAGTGGATGATCCTCGAATTGGAGCCATATTAGCACAAGCTGACAAAGCGGGTGTTGAGAAGGCAGTGTACTACTTGAGTAAAAAAGCTTCTTCCAAATGAACAAAAATATAACTTGATTGAGAGAACTTGCTTAGCAATGGTTTGGGCAACTAGAAAGCTTTGACACTAATTTCAGTCTTATAAGGTTTGGGCAAGTAGAAAGCTTTGGCATTACTTTGAGTCTTATAAGGTAATTATAGTATCAATGATGGATCCGGTCAGATATTTGTATGGAACACCAACACTAGTAGGGAAACTAGCAAGATGGTTAATCATGTTATCAGAATTTGATATTGAGTATGTCACAAAGAAACCGTCAAAAGACTAGCAGCCACAAATGTTATAGCAGCTGATCCAATTAAAGATAATGAGCAATGGGAGATTGATTTTTCCAATGAACATTTGAACTTGATAGAAAAGAAAGGATGGAAGCTCTACTTTGATGGTTCTACTCGTAGCAAAGGATCCTGCGTAGGCGTCTTGTTACAATTTCCATAAGGAGAAGTTATCCCGATGTTGAAGAGATTACAGTTTGTAGTTACGAATAACATGGCAGAATATAAACCTGCTTATTTTGGTTAGAAGCTCTGATTGCGGTTAAAGCCGAAGAAGTTGAGGTTATTGGTGATTCAAAACTTATCATCGAGCATTCTAATAGAAATTGGGAAGTCAAGGAAGACAAGTTGAAGCCCTATATTGATTGCCTATACGTTGTTATTCAAAATTTCAAAAGATTGACCTTCGCACACACAAGCAGAGTGAACAACCGAGTACCAGATGCCTTGGCTAATTTAGCTTGAACCTGGGAAGAGATTTCAATTTTGCCTAAAAAGTCATTTATGATGTCCTTAGGTAGCATCCCGTGTTATGAAGGAGGAAGGATTGTGGATATCGATGAAGATGACCAACCATGGTTTTATGATGTCCTGCAGTGGATGACTAAAAGGGTTTATCCATATTCAACTATTAGTGATGACAAAAGAGCTATACAACGCTTGGCATTACAATTTGCAGTCTTAGACGGTCAGTTGTACAAAAGAATGTCAGACGGGGTATTGCTAAGAGGTGTATCGAGGAAAGAAGCTGAAGAGATTATGGAACAGATCCATGTAGGGGTTTGTGGTACCCACATGAACAGAAAAGTACTAGCGAAGAAAATTCTCAGACAAGGATTCTTTTAGTCAACAATGGAAAGGGATTGTATGTCTTTTGTGAAAAGGTGCTTCGAATGCTAGATTCATGGAGACCTAAGTCGTATTCCACTTTAAGAATTACATCCTTCTATTTCACCATGGCCATTTGCAGCTTGGGAATAGATATCATTGGCAAAATTTCACCACCTGCTTCTAATGGACATGAATTCATAGTGGTGGCAGTGGGCTACTTCTCAAGATAGTTTGAAGCAAAATATTATAAGAACATTGGCACCAAGAAAATGGCCAAATTTATTAAAAAGAATCTGACATGTAGATATGGAATCCCCCATCATATAGTGACAGATGATGAAGTTTAGTTCCAAGTAGAAGTAAAGATACTATTAGAGAAATATGGAATTGAGCATCATAAGTCTTCATCCTGTCGATCACAAGCTAAGGGGCAGTGAAAGCTGCAAATAAAAACATCAAGAAGACACTAAGAAAAATGGCAGAAAATCATCGTGACTGGGCAAGTAAGCTACAATATGCTTTGTGGGGCTACAGGACCACCGCCAAATTATGCGAATGGGGCAACTCCTTATTTTTGTATGCGGTATGGTCACTATGAATTTTTGGTACTACCTTTTGGGATAACTAATGCACCTGCAAATTCATGGATCTAATGAATCGGGTTTTCAAGCCATACCTAAATAAGTTTACAGTTGTTTTCATAGATGATATATTGATATATTCCAAAAGTCAGAAAGAGCATGAAGAACATTTACGGATAGTATTGTAAACTTTGAGAGAGAAACACTTATATGCTAAATTATCCAAGTGTGAATTTTGGCAAGAGAAAGTGTCATTCTTAGGGCATGTGATTACCTATGAAAGTTTACAGGTGGACCCTAGAAAATTGAGGCAATTGCTGACTGGCCTTAACCAACAGATGTAACAGAAGTGAGAAGTTTTCTAGGATTGGCTGGTCATTATAGGAGATTTGTAAAAGACTTTTCTAAGATAACTGAACCAATTACTAAATTACTCAATGAATGAGTAAAATTTGAATGGAATAATAGATGTGAGGAGAGTTTTTGTAAGTTAAATGAATGTTTGGCATCTACACCTATTCTAGCACTGCCCAGCGAAGCAGGCAAGTTTGCAGTGTATTGTGATGCATCTAGAATAGGATTAGGTTATGTTTTAATGCAAGATGATAGAGTGATTCTCTATGCCTCTAGACAATTGAGAAAACATAAGGTTAATTGTCCTACTCATGATTTAGAAATGGTAGCAGTAGTATTTGCTTTGAAAATATGGAGACACGATCTATATGGTGAGAAATGTGAGATCTTTACAAACCATAAGAGCCTTAAATATTTCTTCCAGCAAATAGATCTAAATCTTAAGCAATGAAGGTGGATGGAGTTACTTAAAGACTATGATTGTGAAATTTTATATCATCCAGGCAAAGCCAATGTAGTAGCAGATGCACTAAGTAGAAAATCCTTAAGAAGTTTAGCACACATACAAATATGTACAACTTAGGGTTTAGAATTGATTTGTCAGATACTGGAGTATTGTTAGCTCACTCTATTGTTAAATCATTATTGATTGATCAAATCAAGGCCCTTCAGGATGAGGATCCACAATTGGTCAAGCTAAACGAAGTTGCTTTAGGCAAAACCTTCAAATTTGTGATTGAGGAGGGTGTGTTAAAATGTGGAAACCGGCTTTGTGTACCAGCAGTAAGAGATTTGAAGGAGCAAATAATAAGGGAGGCCCATTATGCAAGCTATAATGTGCATCCTGGAGCCACCAAAATGTACCATTATTTAAAGGATATTTACTAGTGGACTGGTATGAAGAAATATGTGGCAGAATTTGTGGCAAGATGTTTGACATGCTAACAAGCTAAATTTGAACATCAAAAGCCATCTAGATTATTACAAAAGCTACCACTGCTAGAATGGAAATGGAAGAGGATTACTATGGACTTTGTGGTTGGACTACCAAGAACATCTGTAGGCTATGATTCCATATGGGTAATTATGGATAAATTAACAAAATCTGCTCATTTTCTGTCTATGAAGACAGCTTATTCCGTATCTCAATATGCACAAATATACTTGGATAAGATAATGAATTTACATGGAGTAACCATTTCCATTATTTTTGATAGAGATCCAAAATTCACCCCTAGATTATGGCAGAAGTTACAAGAAGCATTAGGTACACATTTAGACTTTAGCACTTTATTCCATCCTCAAACAGATAGACAGTCAAAAAGGACCATCCAAGCCTTAGAAGATATGTTGAGGATGTGTATCTTGGATTTTTGTGGAAATCAGGATAAGCACTTACCTTCAATTGAGTTGGCTTACAATAATAGCTACCATTCAACCATTCAGATGGCACCCTATGAAGCATTGTATGGAAGAAATTGTAGATCCCCTATTTGTTGGAATGAAATCGGTGATAAAAATATAGAAGGTCCAAAACTAATTCAAGTGTGAATACCCAAATTTTGAGGCTCAGAAAGCCTGTTTTCCCGGACTGCAAACAGTCCGGCCGGACCGGAGGCTATTTCGGAAGTTCACCGAAAATATGTCAATATGGTACTCAAAATGTCCGGAATATCGCGAGGATCGCGGAACAGGTCCCGGAATATTTTTCGGAGGTCCGTAACTCCCAAAAAGGCTCCCGGAGCGAGGCGCGGTGTCCACACCGGCCACGGCGGCAGCAGCCGCCCAGCCTGGGCGGCACCTGCCGCCCCACTTCCTGGGCAAGGCCTGCC